>NW_025934316.1:0-482 GCF_000764305.2 Hyalella azteca | reverse complement strand
CCCGCTGGAGTAACGGTTCCTGCTACCAGGAGTACTCCAAAGGACCGTGTAAAGATGGCGAACTCTTTATGAAAGATTCCAATGGTAAACTTGTTCGGAAAATTAGTTATAATGCTGCATTATTTTCAAAATATTGGTCGGTAATTTCGTCAAGTAAATCATTGTTTTAATTTTTCACGATACCAAATTCCCAGAAAGCTAACTATTAAGAGAAGATTTCAATGTCCAATGATAATGTTTGTAATTATTTTAAAATATTTACGTATTTTTTACTGAAAACTTGTTTGAATTATAAATGATAATAATTGTTAAGTCTCACCTCTTGCACTAATGAACGAGTTCCCGAGGAATAATAGCTAAAAATTTGAAAGAGTTTGATTTGAAAATTTGATATTAGTTTGATCATTTTACCATGCATTCGAAAAACTACAAACTTAATATTATAAATCTCGAGACATTAATTTTTTAATTAATTTATAAAA
>NW_025934315.1:25504-44132 GCF_000764305.2 Hyalella azteca | reverse complement strand
AAGTGGTCATACCACAAGAAAAGGCAAAGCCCAAATTCAACACTGGAGTCGGTCCTATCCTAATCAAAGAAAGCACGGACATGCATAATAAACGAAAATAAATAAAACGAAAAACAAAGAGTGATCACTCAAAATAATAAATAGCAATTAGGAAGGAATGGCTTTATACACTCCTAACGGAGCAACATTAATGTGATGTTTACACCACCAAGTCTTACAGCCAACTCCCACTATTTACAAATTCATACCCAACAAAAGGTATGAAGAAAAAGAACAAATTTAGATCCTAAGGAATGTGGAAATTTCTAACAGTAGCGAGGCAATGTAACAAAAAAATGACGACAAGAAAGTCCTTGAAGTTTTTACTAGCCGCCGTTTGACCTTTTGAGGTCGAGTCTATGTTGATTAGACTCCTGTGGAAGTCAGTCAGAATTTGATACAATTTAGGAAAAGCCTTTTGAAACCGTATATCCTCATAATGGAACATCGCTTGCGTCACGAGCGGTGTACCAACTCTCTTCTCCAGTAGCTCTCGGCCAGGTTTCGGCGACAGCATAATTACTTTCCGAGGGATCATCTTGATGTCTAGAAAGGCGACATGCCCTTTTGTGAATTTCTGTCGCAATTCTTTGATCTTCTCTGGAGGAATGATTTTAGCTACAGCCTTGCCCATTGTTGGAACAGCATCTAGCAAAACGAGCTCCTAATGGACTTGAGCACCTTCGTCAGCAAGGTCTGCTGCTTCCTCGCTGAGATGCTCTGTGGTTAGATGAGTTTTGAGACGGCGAGTCAAGAAAGGCTTGTGGCATCTCGGGCAGAGGGTGATGAAACGCAACTTGAGCCCTTCGCCCTTGCGTAGGTGCCTGTCCCATTCTTCATCTTCATCTTCGGCGGACTGTTGAGGAGGTTGAGGCTGGAGAGGTTCTTGTTCTGGTTGAGGCGGAGGGCAAGTCGACAGCTCTACGTCTGCAGTGGAGCTAACAGTGCTGCTCGTTGCTGCTCCATCATTTGCATTCTTTACCAGTCGTGAGACAATCTTAGCAGTCTGATCCTTTAGAACCGTGCCTTTGCCAAGGCCGTCAACAATAGCATTAACAATAGATAATGGCAACAGTGCCTCACTCAACGCCTGGCTTGCAGGACGTAAATCAATCTCAGGCATTACTGAATTAATTACTAAATTACATCGAGCAGTTGGTGATTTTGCATCCAAAATAGTCTCTTTACGTTTATTTATGTCTACAAGATTGCGGTGGTGACTTTGCATTATTATGGCATGATTAGGCAAGAAATTATGCGCCGACTCATAATGTCTACGCATATGTTTTATCACAGCCCTGCCATTACATGAAGGAATCAAACAGTCTTCCTGATTACGATCAGACAGGCATTTCGGGGTTCGCTTGAACATGGCCTTCATCGGGTTGATAGCACATGTCCCAGATCCAGCACTGGCAGGGTCGTCTTCTGAACCCTCGCATTCTACCTTCTCCCTGCCAAGAGAAGACACGAGAGCATGTAATAAGCGTATCAGTCAAGAAAAATTGCATTATTTCCAATGTTATAAGGCAAGAACAATTGAACATTCATATTAGGATTCCCTGTGAGACAACTCATACAAACTTCGCCGCTGCAAACGCCTCATCAATGGTCATTCTTGCGCGTATCTTGAAAAGATACTCCTCTGTTCGGTGGAGCATCGCGTTCGCATCAGCCAGCAACTTCTCAAGCTCCGCGTCGTTGGTTTCCGCAAAGACTGGGTTGGCCTTACATGGAGCTGGATTGAGTTTCCCAAGCTTCTGGTCTCTTGCTGATACATTCTTGAAAATCTGTATGCCGTGCACTGTCACTGTCCCAGGTGGCGGACGCAGCTCTCCTGCCTTGTAGCGACGGATTCTTCCCGATGATGGTTGCGCAGAGTCGGACGAATCCTCAGCAGTCAGAGTTTTCAAAGCAAGCCTTCGGCGTCGGCTTTTAATAGCCTCGGGGTTCAGGCTGAATTGTTTACCTGACGTGCTGTACAGTGGAACGGCGAATTGGGAAATGGTCCCTTTTTGACGACGCATGCGTCGACCTTCTGCAATCGCCCTATTCCTCCGTCTCGTTCGTCTCTCTTGCGCTCTATCGGAAAGTTGGACGTCTCTGGCAGGAGGCTCTTCGTCGCTGTCATCACTGGACGATGACAAGTCATCAGGCGGAACGTATGCGCGGTCCACAAACGAATCATCCCCAGACGAGATGTCGTAGGGCGAACCTTCCTCCGTCTCAGGGACAGTGGTGTCGTCTGCAATGGAAAATCAAAGCACAAACTTTGAGTTCAAAAGCATAATTGAGATCATAGAACGGCATTTTAGATAAACCATTTAACTGTATTATCATCATTGACATAGATAATTTACCTTCAGTATCACAGAGAGAAAATTTCGGCCCCTTAATTAAGCGTTTCAGTAGGTGATGCACTTGCGAGCTTCGATGCACTTAAATTTGTGCGGCTAACGCCGCGCGGCCATTGGTCAGTGCGCCACACGGCCATTGGTCAGTGCGCCGAGTGCTCTCATAGGAGGAGGTTGTGTGGAGCCGCCGCTCATGAATGCCACGAATCTACACTGCATATACGATCAATTGTCGCAGCTCAATTTTGTTAATTGTTTCAACTCACTGCATGCTGTTCTTTTGTCAATAGTAATGTTAACGAACGACGTCTATACCATTCAATCACACAATAAGTTGAGCATAAAATCAAATATTTATTCTGGTAGTACCGCGCGTAACACTAAGCAAACACTGCGACTCTATGTGACTGACGTCTCCGTGGCTCAGTGGGCTAAGGCATAGTCGCGCGCACTCGACTACAGTCCTGGCAGAGGTTCGAATCTCGGCGGGCGACTCGCAGTTTCTTCAACATGAGTTCGAAAGAGGTGAGAGCAAAGAGTGCAGTTTCATGATGATTGTACATACCGATATAAATCGTGTAATAATGTGTGTAGAAGGAATAAATATGTGACTAATTCCGCTGCGAAGGAGAAAAGCGTTGAAATCAGATAGTGACGGAAAAATATAGTTTTCATAATTTTAGTAGGGAGGCGGCCATGGATTAGACAGGGATCGACCGGAAGAGCAGAATATGATAGAATGATTTCATCAGGTGCTCGAAACTGGGCAAGGACATTGCAGAGATCCTGAAAAGAAGGTCTCATTCTCCGTAGATTTATTTTCACAATGATGCATGCGCGTATATCGAAATTCCTAATTTCGATATACTTGGACTTCTTTGATGCACCCGGCGGCCGTAGGTATCTCGCTTTTGGCACGATCGCTCGGAGATGACTTGATGCACCTAAGTATATCAAAACAGCAGTCAAATATCTGTCAGTGTAGAAGCATCGCCAGCTTCACCACGCGTCGTCCCTCCTTCCTCGCCACCGGAAGTCTCGCCTCCCTCCTCGCCGGCGGAAGCCTCCTCTGCCTCCTCGACGTGCGTGTCTTCATCATGCGAGCCATCTCCAAAGGAAGAGTAAAGCAACACATTTTTGAGTTACAAAGCATAGCTAAAGAGCATCGAAAGATTCATGTTTTACCATCAAACGCACTTGGTGGTGATCGTTCCCTTCTCGGTACCCCATCAGGGTCGAAACCTGTAAACACAGGTTAAGAACCTGTCAAGACAGGTTTTGAATATGGTTGCCATCAAACGCACTTGGTGGTCATAGTTCCCTTCTCGGTACCCCATCAGGGTAGAAACCTGTAAAGACAGGTTACGAACCTGTCAAGACAGGTTTTGACTAGGGTCACATTTCAGATAAAACATGAAACTACTTTAGCATCATTGACATATATAATTCACCTTCATGAGAAGCATCGCCAGCTTCGCCACGAGTGGTCCCTCCTTCCTCGCCGCCAGCTTCGCCAAGCAACGTTTCCATGTGGCGTTTCACCTGCTAATAATTGATTACTTCAACTGCAGCTGTGCCTCCAGGACCGCCTTGCTTGCGCTTTTTAGGAGTGCTCCTTTCTGCAGGTGCAGCATTCGCAGAAATCTATTCAGGCAAAAATAATGATGCGACTTCTGGCTGTACGCTTTCTTTCAATTCGAATCTGCTCATGAAACTCAATTTGCTCTTCTTAGCACCAACGATCTTTTGCCCATCTGGACCAATAAAAGATACGGGTTTTGATCTCTCAGGAATAAGATTCATCATTGGAATACGGTCGCTTAGCAAATTATCTTTTGGTTTCTTAGGCCGAGGACGGCGGTAGCCGCTAGAAGTTGATGCTTCATTGACTTCGTCAATTGACTTCCTGAGAGGAGGCCGGGGCGTAAGAGGCCGGGGCGTAAGAGGCCTGACAGGAGGCAGCATCTTAGATTTCTCAAACTTTCGCTTCTTGAATACATTCTTAATCACTTTTTTCTTGTTCTCTGCAATTTTCCTCTTTAAACTACCTACAAGTCGCCGCTCTGTCGAAGGTGAGCATGATGAGTTCCGGCTGCTCATTATTGACGTCTCCGTGGCTCAGTGGGCTAAGGCAAGAGAGAGCCCACTCAAGAAATCTCGCAAAAATTTAGGAAGGTCTGTGAAATCTGCAAAACAAAATTAGATATGAAAATCAATTAAATTCTACCATCAGGTACCATAGTCTAACAGGTTTGATCCTTGTGGCAACAAATCCTAACTGGATATACCTGGTTTTTGTCGAGTGAGTAAATTCCGGTACCTGGTTTAACCAGGTTCCGACCGGGTAGAACATAAATATAGATAACTGAAATTAATTAGAAAGAAGTACATCCTAATTAAATTTCCTCCTACCTTGCCTAGGGTCCACGCTGTCGTCTAACAAATTGGGGTCCAAGGATAATAAGGAACACCGAGTAATTTTATTAAAAATTGCGAAATTGAAGAAAGAAGTCCTATTTGTATACTATTTATAATTACGAAATTAATTAGAAAGAAGTACATCCTAATTAAATTTCATCCTACCTTGCCTAGGGTCCACGCTGTCGTCTAACAAATACACAGCAATTAATCTGCAAAACACAATTAGCTATGAAATCGTCTATAGCAACTAGCAACTTTCGGAAAGCTTCTAAAAATACGCAGCTCCCACAATAACCTTAGAACTGATGACGTCCATTTTTCGACCGATCGACCTGAAATTCCCATTATGTGTCATCTTTGACGGTCAATATCTGGAGAACGAAATGGCCCTGAGGTCAAAACTTGGGACCAATCGAAGCACATTTGTGTCTTCTTTCAAACATTATTCGTGCCAATTTTCCTTAATCGTCATAGTTTTCCAGATAAATTAGTTTCAAATTACAAAATTATTTAAAAAATAATTAATTTTTGAAATACCATTTTTCAAACGCTCATAACTCCTTTCCTATGGCGAATTTCGAGTTTTTGCTTTGCATTACAAGACTTTTGATCTTAACGCAAAGAAGCTGAAAAATCCAAAAAACTAGGTTAGAACTTCCTAACTCGAAAACTATTGGCCGAAATGATTGGTCTAAGTATAAAAATGAAATGAAACCGCCAAAAAAAATTTCATAACTTGCCTGAATCCACGCTGTCGTCTAACAAATACACATGAATCAATATTTATACATAATACGTCAATAATACACATCAATATCACACAAGTACACTATTAGTCCGAATAACTAAAGTTGTAACGAAAACACGTGCAGGGCTGCACTGCTAGGTTAACGGTCGGAAGCCTAACGTTCCCAGCACAAACGTTTCATCCCAAAACAAACGTTGCAATCATGATGCAATAGTCACAAAAACCACTAATTAGTCCTAAAAATTACTTCAAAAATGTGTTCTGTTACTTCACAATTAGTTACTGATAACAATCACAAAAGTTTCATAAGGTTAATACACCGTATTTGCATTATATGCCGGCTCAAAGAACGCAGCGACACACACATATGCACACGTGACGAGAGACCGAGGCTAACTGACAAGTGCGGCCGCGACCGTTAAGGTGCCTGTACACAGGGATAGTACTAGCCGCTAGTTCATCCGGCGCATGAACTGTCCACGCTACTAGCCACGTGTATAGGGGTTCAGCCGCTTCAGAGGCATGCGCCGGCAAGTGCCCGAGGCGCGGCCGAGAGAGATAACGATGTGTTGATATCTTGGCTGGAGAAGTGGCTAGTAGCGCTGATGCAGCCATGGTGAGAGCATCTGTGCCGCTCCTGTGAAGTATCTTGGGTCAAGTGAATCATGGCTTGTTTGAACGATAATGTTTCTAAGAGGAATCCAACAAAGTGGATTCCAGACGATATTCAATTATTATTTGAAATATTCCAAAAATATGATTTAAAGTATAATGTTTGCCATGATGGTTACTCCAACAAAATGAAGAGAGAAACGAGTATTCTGAAACGGAAAGAAGACCTTATTAGTCAGGGTTTAGTTGTTCCCGACGCTGTATTTTTAAGGGCTAGAATATACAGTACAAAAAAGACATACAGACTCGAGTTGATGAAGGTGATCACACTATCCATCTTCACAGACCTCACTCGACGGCTGCTAACGACGCACTGGCGGGCGCGAACGAGAAGATAGCGTCACCTTCTACTCTCCTCGTGTGTACAGGCTTACTTGCCGGATAGTCACCAAGCGACCGTCACTAGCCAGATTTACTAGCCGTAAGCACTATCCCTGTGTACAAGCACCTTTACGGCCGGTGAGCCCACGCCTGCCTTCGACTTGAGATGCCAGATACCACCACCGAATATCCCTTAGTTCCGTACTAACTTAGCACTAGAAGAAGCTGCAAATCGGTCTTTACAGGGCTATTTCATGCTCAAAAGCTCAAAAACAACTTTGCTGATAGATTTTGTGCTGGTCATTCCGTGAAGGGACCTGTAAAAAAAAACTGTAAAGTGACTGGTTTACAGGTGAGTACGTTAGTACTAAGTTAGTACTAACGTACTAGTTATTTAGTACGTTCGTACTGACGCCTCCAACCCTCAAACTTAGTACGTTAGTACTGACCGTATACGTTAGTACTAACTTAGTACGATATTTCCAACTAATTACGGTGATATTAAATGAGAAGATAGGGGATTCTCGTGAAATACAGTTTGAAATTGTGAAAATATGAAAGCAAAATAATTAATTTTTGACATACATTTTTCAAACGCTCATAACTCCTTTCCTATGGCGAATTTCGAGTTTTTGCTTTGCATTTATAGATTTTTGATCTTAACGCAAAAACGCTGAAAAATCCAAAAATCTATGTTAGAACTTCCTAACTTGAAAGCTATTGGCCCAAATTATTAGTCTAAGAAGAAAAATGAAATGAATTTTTCAAACGCTCATAACTCCTTTCCTATGGCGAATTTAGAGTTTTTGCTTTGCGTTAAAAGATTTTTGATCTTAACGCAAAAACGCTGAAAAATCCAAAAATCTATGTTAGAACTTCCTAACTAGAAAGCTATTGGCCCAAATGATTGGTCTAAGAAGAAAAATGAAATGAACCCGCTACAAAATTTCCGAGAAGCTGTGCAATCGGGCTTTACAGGGGAATCCAATGCTCAAAATCACTTTGCTGATTGATTTTGTGGTCCACTCCCTGGCGGGACCTGTCAGAAAAAACCTGTTAGCATTACAGGTTATAAGGGCGTTTCCGGAGGGAGGCTGTCACGACAGGTCTCAAACCTAGGAGGGAAGTGCGTTCTGGAGACTTTTTTGAACCTGTCAATCGAAGAAAAATAATATTAAAATATTAATCTTTGCTTAGGTCACACCATCATTCAACATCATTTTTCACGGTCTATCACATATATCAAATGCAGAACGCTAGAGCCATTTTGAAAATCATAGGGAGAAAAAAATTTTCAACTTTTGGATACATAGAAAGTTACGCCAACATTCTGTGGAACTAATAATAATCTGTTAATACGTATTACTCCCCTCGCACCTTTGCGAGTGTAATCTAGAATGCAACCGGAGGAGCTCTACGCAGCCCAACCTTTGTAGGCTAGGCTAGAGTTGGGCTAGGTAGTGCTCTGATTGAAAATAACTGTGAAGCGCCACTTGAAAGATCACTTAGGCAAATACAACTCAAAACCCTGTCATGGGGCCACATTGGACTGGTCTTCAGAGGCTCCCGCAAATCTGAAACGAAATGAAAAATGAAAGTTACGCCAGGCCGAGCTGCATCTTCCATAATTTTTGGAGCTCAAATGAGATAAAATTGAGTTCAGTTCGGACATAAGTGTGTTGTTTTTCCCACAAGAGCGTGAACTTAAGTAAAAAAAACTTTGAATTCAATTTCCAGACTCCCTGTATGAGCTAGGAAAAAAATTTTAGTGGATCAGAAAACTTCAGGATTTTTCCTTTAAAATGAGAGTAAGGTGCGTTCTCTAGGGAAATATAGTGACCCTTAGGTTCGAACCTGAAGTTCGGTCATTCCCCGAAAAGTGACAGGAACACTTACGCGACGGCCTAATCTCTTAATTCTGGCCTAACGTGCGCACGTTGCACCATTTCTAAACAAAAACAAACCTGCACTGAGAGAAATGGGTGGGTCTGAATGACCCACTTAGGTGAGTCATGGCCCGTCCCTATTTTGATCTACCTTTATTACTCACTTTGGGCTTATGTGGGTCATGCTGACCTACTTCTGGACCATCCCATGACTCACTTGTGCTCACTCTCCTACTACACTTGGACCCGAATTTTCGTGCACCATAAGCACTATGAAGGTGGAAGAATCGAACGCAAACAATAAACAAACATTAGTTCTTACATAAAAAATGATGCATATTTTTTTTAGTCTGTTACCTCTTTTGCTAACCGCTTCCACGCAGCAAGAGGCTGGCTCTTACACCTAGTTCTGGTAAAAGTGGCAGTCAGTCTCGCCTGCCATTCTTGCAATTTCTCGCCTGCGACATAAGTTACCTGTCATACATGTTAACTGTCTCGTCTGTCGATCATGCATGCAAACTTTCCTACTCGGATCCTACTCGACGTTATTCCTACTCGGATGCGATCGAACCTGGTCAATGGGTTCTGTTGTGCACGCTGTGCATCTACGTACGTTGGAATGACGTCGCGTAACTTCTACATCCGGGTTTCTGAACATCGTGGCAGGAGCTATCGTTCTAACTTGCCTCTCGCCAAGCCTCCTCATTCTTCCGTGCGCCTCCATGCTGAACACTTCGACGTGGCTGTATCTGAGAGTGATTTCTGGATACTCGGTTCCACTTCTAGCTGCTCGGATTTGAGAATTTTGTAGTCTCTACGTATCTTCAAACGAAAATCACGTCTCAATAATGCGTTTAGTTCATATACTGTAATCTGGAAATGGTAAATCGCTAGGATTTTATATTCTTGTCGTACCCCAAGGACAAAGTTGTTCTAAACTAGTCCTGTTTATTTCGATATATTGTTAGGTCTTGTTTATGTTTTATGTCCGTCTTTTAAGTTTTACTTTTAAAGTGATTTTATTCATTCTTAGTTTAGTCGAACTGATGATGGAGCTGGACTCCGAAACATTTTCAATATGGATATGGTGAATTTTCTTGGCGTTTTCTTTGCTTTTAAATTCCTTGTGAACTTGCGATATAAGCAGACCAATAATATAAGTACTTGTGTAGCAAAGCAATATTTATTCATACTGAATAACACTTTTTATGTAACTTGCCAGCTGCCAATGAATGATTTTGGCGATAAAATACGTAACTTCTTCTAATACTAGGAGAATATATGTGCGCAATTAAACTTTTTTTTCAGCTCTACCTAGTTGAAACGACATCTGGTAACCGCAGTGGGAATCACACAACAATGGATATGACGAGGGACTTTTTTTACATAATTATGCCAGCCCTTAGCACGGACAAAAAGTTGGGTTTATTTGATTATGCTCGTTTGATTGCAATTGTGGTAAAAATTTGCACTACTGGGATATCTTTGCTCAGCAAAGTCAAACAAGAATAAAGCAATGTTCAACCTTTCAATCCTTCCAGGGAGGCTTGAAGCCAACTGAGTCAAACGGTCAATATCTTTGACTCACTTGTTGTTTTGCCGCAGCCGCTGCTGCAAGAACTTTAAAAAGTGGGTCACTACGGCCCACTTTTGCGGCTGTCTCACATATGGAGGCGAAATTTTCTCTCAGTGTGAGCAGACCTAACCTAACTTTATTGGCTGCTGGAAGTGAGGGAGGCGGAGCAAGTGACCAGGAAGAGTCCGTCATTGGCTGCAAGAAGGTTGTGCATCGTAGAAGCGTGTATAGGTTAGGCCAGAAAAAGTTTGGCCGGCGTAGGTGCTGACGTAAGCAGAACTTCCCGCTTATGAGCAAGCATGCATAAATATTGGCTTAAGACTATGAGGATTCGATACTATCATTGTTAACCAGGGTATTACTGGTCTGGATTGCATGCTGCTGGTGCTGGGCGTTGGCTTCCTGGCTTTTTTAAGAGTGGCCTACGGCTGAGCCTCCACTGACATGAAAGCGGTACATGTAATGGTCATCTGCAGGGGGCAACTAAAAGTGACTTTGCAGCGGCCCGACTTTCTGACTGTCGTTCTCGCTCTTCTCTCTTTCCGATGCCTTACTCGGAGCTGAAATTGGACATGAGCCTAGTTGTGCTCACTCTCGATTGAGCCACCTACCACACAGCGGGCGTGACTGCTTGCATGCGGTCGCCGTGTGGCGGTCTGTAGATCTGGCTCTTTATTCTACTACCGGCTCGGATGCTCGTCGTTGATCCTTGGGTTGTTTACTAACCATATCTGACCACGGTCATGGGCGGGTGCGGCTACCGAAGGATTGTCCAGTGAGCCAGCCTCAACGATGAGCCTATGCCGACCCCTTACTTCGCCTGGGCCTTGGCTTCAAGAATAATTTAAATTTCTGATTTGCGACCGGAACGCCGTATCCATGTAATCCAGTTCCGTTGCGTTCGCTGCCGACGCTACCAGTTCTCGTAAACAAATGTTAGTGCGGGAACGGGAGAATTGTCAGGGTTCGATAGCCGATGGACGAAGACCATGGAACGTGCCCAACTGGGTCTGTTACCGACGTTACCATTCATCGTTTAAGATGTGAATTTTGTGCAAGTGTAAACTAGTAAATTGATGTACCTGTATTGTAAATTAGCCGAATGTATTATGTGAGTAATGTGAACTGTGAATATTAGTTCTGCATTCACTTCGAACTTTACCATGTTATTGTCTTTGACTGTAAAAATCAGGTCCCGCAGCTACACGCTTAGACAGTGACGTTGTCTCTAGAAAAACGCGGTTTGCGCAATTGTGTGGAACTTCCGAAGAATAAGCCCTTCAACCCACCAGAGGTGCCGTCGTTGGCTGGTGATTTACTTAGTTTGTACTGAAATTAAACCAGGTTAAGTGCGCTAGTTCGGGACCTATGACGTATCTTATGTGATGAATTTTCCTATCATGGAGTAACTGCAACCTATACTTTTGACGTTGAAGTTCGCCACAGTGGCCAGCGTTTACACATATTGTCTTGCGTTTAACTGTATGAACGATTTTTGCACAACCATGTTATTGGTTGCGGATGGTGGATGTTCACTGACAACTACCTGCAGACGACGGCTTCCTTGATGGATTAGAAGAGTTTCTTGTACTAACATGTCAGCATTGATCAGGGGTTAGAATGAGAACTTTTCAGGTTGGATTCTAGGTTAAGGTTTTGTGTAATAGTACAAAATGTATATATTTGGCTATAGGTATTTTCCAATGGGCGTCAAAAGTAGTGCAATTTTAGCTGTCTATGTATGGTTTTAAAGCTCGCGTGTTGGAGCATTTTTTAAGTTTTTATTCATAAAAATTTATAACTCTGATTTTTCCAACATTTACTGATTTTTCCCCAATTGCGTTGATAATTTACTATCCCGTTGCATGGGGTAGCCAATGTATGTTGCACCTCTCCCGCAACAATTAACACATCATTCCAGATCGAGTCTCGTTCTAGTAAAATGATCGTGCAAGCGTTTCTGGCTGTTTTTTTTACCATTAGCAGGATAAATGGAAAAATTTCTTTAGTCCGTCGCTAATTTAGCATTCGATCCCCATGAACTCTCTTACACAATAAATCGAACAACGTACAGGCCAAACTTTCTGCTTATAATCTGACCGTTAGCTAAATAAGTGGATGTACGTATACCCAAATAACTTTGCGGTACATTAAATGTGCTTGCAGTTCCAGTGCAACATTTAAACATCCTACCTAGCACTAGGAACTGATGAATCTTTACAATCTTGGACATTCGTTAGATTTAACCAGTTCCTTTACACATGAAGTAATTATGGAGCATTCTAAAAATCAAATGAAGAGCGCGTTTTTTTATTTATTTCTAAATTTTCATTTATGTAGATATTTCCTGATTTAGAGCCTTAGGTCGGAACATCCGAGTTTCCAATTGCACTGAAAGTCGTACCCAATCACAGAAAATTCGGAATACTTTTGTTTTCCTATAAATATGATTATATCCGATCGTATGACTCGACAGTTGAAATTATTGCTATAAGTTGAAGCATTGAAAATGCAATGCTCATTTAGGTAACGGAAATTTCTCGCAGCTGCCCCTCATCATCATCATTTTGTTCGATACCTATGTGCTATGCAAAATATTCCCATCCCAGTAAATTATTTGGATAAGCATTGGTATAATCTCGCCACACGTTGCTTGCGTAGCATTCGTCGCATCGCATATGTTACAATTGTATCGATAGGCAAATAAAATGATTTAACTATTTAAAATTCATAAACTTGAATAAAAAGTATTAATAAAAATATTCTGCACTATTTTGATAACATGATCAGCATGACATGATAAACATATAATTTCAAAGTAGAAGCAATAATGCAGCGAGGTAATTTTTATTCATTAGCGAGGTAATTTTTATTCATTATTCCATTAACTCCATTTTTTTATTCATTAACTCCACTTCCGTAAAGATTAACACGGTTGGTGAGTCCAACCGTTAATTGACCCTCTCCACCAACACCTTCGTCCCAGGACATGCGTTGAAATGTGACCCCACCACGACACACGTTGTATGTGAGTATCTTCACCAACACTCTCCAGCACTGTCGCTACAAGAAGCACACATTTCTAGCGAGAATCTCCACCAGCTTTTACCACCACCCCATAAAAGTACCCACTTTTTGTACAGGCATCCCACTATAGTTTCTCTCCACCGACATTTGCAGCCTGAATGCTTACCTACTTGATACTTGCGGCGAATATGCATAATTGGTTGGATTATGTCATGATTGATAAACAAAATTAATAATGAGCAAATCCGGCGAGGAGCGGTTAGAATTTCTATTCCAGTGGAGAGAAGTTCTGGGCCAAAACTTTTCTCTTTTCTTTTTTTTACTTTTTCAAGCTGGGCCAAAACTTTTCTGGCTTCTCGATTTTCCTGCGATTCTCCTCGTCCACAGATGTTCTCACTTCATCATTATTGCTAACATCGTATTACGGTTATTTTGTTTTACATTATTGTTCTCGTGTACTCAAAATTGAAATGATACAAGTTGAGTATTTATCACGAGGAAAATCTACCAAGCTAGATTCTACTGTTAACAGATTTTGGAATATTTATCAAAAGAGTATTTTATTTGAAGAAATTTGCCTTCAAAATTAAATAATTTCGGCAAAAAACTTACAGCGTTAATACAGGTTACAAAATTCTGCGTCATAGAATAATAAGCTATATCATAATGCGCTTTTCTTTTAGAAGCAACAGTGAGAAATGAGGCCTATGTAAACGAAGTATATACAATTAATCCCATATTCTAAATGCTATAAGTATGTTTACTAAAATCATATTTTTGCGAACAGTGCAAATTTTTCATATAAAAGACTCTTAGTTACCGGATAAGACGTCAAACATATTCGTGTAACAATAGCGTGCAGACATCCTTTCGTGAGTAAATGTATCCATCAATAACGAATTCAAGTTGAAGAAAGTATACAAATTTCGAAATGTGAACAATGACGGATGTAGCCAACCTTCGAATCAGTATCAAACGAACTAAGAAGCAGTCTAGTTTTTTCCACAATCGAAGAATGATTCCTCAAGCATTGATTTGAATTTGAGTGAAAAATTATATCTGTACTCACTGCGGTGAATGACAGAGAGCGCATTTTCTCGTCCGTCCGTCCGTGGAGTCACGGACGGACGGACATGACGAGCACAATGGCGCTTTTTTCATAAATGAGAAAATGCGCTAAAAAGGGGGGCAAACTTAACCCGATTCAAACCATCTCTAGTTATTTACAAACAGAGGCATTGTGAAGACCTAAGCTAACACTATTATGGATACATTTTTATGGTGTTTATCAACGCTTTTTATACAATTTCGCTATCATACAATATACGACCATTTGCAGAATTTGTTAATATTATAAGCCGTGCTTGCTAGAGTATATTTTATTAATAAGATTCAAAAGCAGAAGCTCTGATTACAAAGGCTTCGGCAATTAAAGAATTGTGCAAACAGAGAACTCAATTATTTGTCTCATGTCTGGTTTTTGCCTTTTTTGCAAACAAATTTCATATGTAAAATAATAAATTACCTTAGGATTATCGTTTTCGACAAAAATGCATGATCAAAAAATTTATGACCATGAAAAATTCCTAAAATTGAAAAATTCTTTAAAAAAAAATTACTTTACATCACGAACTTGGCAAATAATCATTTTGACTTGGTCGTTGGGTCTTAATGAACGTTCACTTGCATCACGTTTAAAGCTGTTTAAAACTTTATATGCTAACAAATAATTCAAATTGGATGTGAAATAGAGAAAAGTGGGTGTTGTCTTTAACTGGGCACAACACAGTCAGAGAAAGAGCTTTGCGTTAGACCATATTTTGCAATTTCTGTTCATATTTCTCTGTATTTTGAATGTTCAGATTGATGTTAAGAAGTTATCTACATATATAGTCTTCCGTCCAATAATTTCCAGTTAATATATGAATACCTAGAATCAGAATCTCAAGTAATCTTAAGTGGTATTAGTCAATGAGCGGTTTGCCACTGGTGAGGAACACTTTAGGGAAATGTGCCTTCCAGCAAATTGACATTTGCTTGTCACTTGCATTTTCAAGATGGACTTAAACCCCATAATATCGAACTTGTTTTTGAAATCGATGTACTAGTTAGAATTAATTGAATGCACTGCAGGACTGAAAACAATTAAGATCAGCTGTTCTTTGATTTAAGGCAAACTGAAGCCAATATCGTGAAGCTAACTTAAATTATAAAGCAATATCGAACAACCTATATTACCTGCAATATTGAAACAGGTAACGACTATCCACAAGCGAAAATAGTGTCAAAATTTAATTAATCCACGCTGAATTACGGTTTATTAAACTGAATCGATTGCAAATACTTTGATTTTTTAACACCTGCCGTGCACCTGGTGGCACTTTTCTACTTCGCCACTGATATATACAACACTTAATTGCGTGTCATGCATGAGCTCTCTTCAAGAACGACAAAAGAACAAGCCCCGATTTCTAATTCTACACCTCAGTATTAACTTATAGAAATGGAATGCGGTTCCGGATCCCAAGCTAGCACCTGACATGTTTTTGCAGCTCCATTGCAATGCTGCCGGAAAATGAGTCACCTGTCAACATCCAACCACGTACTTATGCCGATACAGATCACCCGTTAGCATCACGCCGGCAGCCCTTTGGTTTCCCATGTTTCAACTCATACTTAAATTTCACAACGTCATTATTTAGATAACACATGCGCACATCTCACATATGCTACGATTTGCCTGTTCCATTATGCACAAGAAAAATGTTTCCTAATAATACAAACGAATTTTATTTTAATAGTTTGTTAACATTTAAGCAAAAGTTGCAAACACGCAGGTATAAACGAAAACATTCAATATTAGCATTATTTTTTGTTATAGATAAATGTATTTTATCAATTTCTATTCTTCCGACGTGTGGCGGATGAGTTTAAGTAATTATCTACCTCATCTCGGGACGAAGTTTTATTGCATGCATATAATAACTGTTATAGGTATCACTTATAATATTTGTATTTTGAGTGTAAGATTGACTTTTTCCTCTGTGATGAACAAATTGACTTCTTGATAATTTAATGTGAAAGTAAGTGTTAATTGTGATTATTTACCTACTTTTTTATCTCTCTAATTAGTGTACCTAACTTCAACAATTAAAATCCTTTAATGAAGTGAAAATCTTCTCCTTTATGCACCTCTTCAATCGAAAGTTCCAGGATATTTAAAATGTGATCATTATAATACGCTTAAACGAGCAAGTCTTCTGCTGATCGAGTTCCATCGATTGGTTGAGATATATCACATGTTATTCAGTTCTTCTACAAAATTGTCCTCATCGATAAGATATTTATATTAATTTTGTCTCTCATGATATATCGCCTATGACTAGAAGTAACAAATTTTGATACTGTAATCACACCAATTTGTGAAATCATTGTAATCACATAAATTATTAGTAAATTTTATAATGTTTTTAATGAACAAAAATTATTTTGAGCAAGACGAAAAGAATAATTATAAGCTAGATCTAATCAGATCAATAATTTATAGATGAAATTGTAATTTTTTTCACTTTCGCAACAAGTTAATAGTAGCATAATGAAAACCTGTTCCCGATCCAAGCTTAAGTTTACAAATCTCTATCTACTTATTTCTCGCGAAGTGAAATCGCATTGCAATGTTTTCTATTTTTCCATTTCCACAATGTAATTTTCGCAATGAGAAACAAAAAACATTTTAACTGTCGAATTTCACCTCGAACAAGGAAAACTTTCATCGGATCAATGAGGAAAATTTCATGACGAAATACGAGTATATAACGTCAGCGTTATAGTCCAGGATTAAAAGAAGCGTGGTCGTCTGAGGAGCACAGTTTCTTCTGGACGATCACTTACACGGTAAGTCGGTGTCCCTCGCCTTGAGAGCGCCGGTACTCGCTGATGTCTCAAGGCTATTGGAGTTCTAAGAAATAGTTGTGCCTTTTATCTACGATAACAAATACATGTAGTCAATGCTATTGGTACTTGAAGGTCTAAGACTAGGAAATCTCGTCGGTATAAAAATTGGAGAAATGTATCAATAAAGGGTTTGACAGCTTCAAAAAAACTAATGTTACGCCGGGTAGATGAACCGACTCAATTGAACAATTATCAAGGTGGATAAATCTCGATACGTTGAAATAAATACGTATCGATACTTGAAAACGTAGGGGAAATGAGGATACAGTGATTTATCATGTACAGAAAAAGATAATTACGATATATAAATTAGTTATCACCACAGGCAAAACAATTGGAATAGGTAAAGAAGATTCCGCTCCCACGTCCTAGGATTCGATGAAGATTTCATGAAATCCAATTTTAATTCTTTATGTTACTAGAATTGAAATGAGGTCTGAATTTATTTTGACCTCTATATATTTTTGCTGTAGTTTTCAATTTAATTTCGTTCGCTGGTTAACATTACTATTAACACCGAATTTTCAGTATGCTCACCCTTTTTAGCGCATTTTCTCATTTATGGAAAAAATGCACTATTGTGCTCGCCATTTCCGTCCGTCTGTCTGTCCGTCCGTGACTTCAAGTTTTCGTCGACGAGAAAATGCGCTCTCTGTCACTCACTACAGTGAGTACTGAGTTATATTTTTTATTGTGTTCTATAAAACATGAAACATAATTATACTCTACCTATTCACTATTCAGTTTCATTTGAGTAAAAATTAATTGACGTAGTCGCTCTGTGAACTGGTGAAATTCAAACGTCTCCATCCGTCTGTGAACTGGTGAAATCCAAACGTACGTATCCTAGTAAATATGACTAAAATCTGGATCCTATTCTATCACTAATTCTATCACTAATTATTGAGTGTTAACTGAGCATCCACGAGAGCAGGTTGTGTGGTGCCTAGAGCTCTTCGATTGCTTGTTGTTTGCTCTGTAGCCTTGCACGTGCGTTGCTTCCATTCTCTCGTCTCGTTCTTGCTGACGCGGCAATTTTATTATTGACACGTCTTTCTACTGAGTGTGCTCGTTATTCTTTTGCGGCGTGCCACTTGCTTGACTGCCACTTGCTAATGGTAGAGCACTGAAAAGGGTGCATCGGGGCGCTGTGGTCTGCGCAGCGGATGCTCTGCAGAAACTGCTGGAGGCGGCGTTAAGTGAAGACAGAACTCCATTAGCGTGGGGTAGATTGCTGTCATTTGGGTGGATCGCGCTGCGGCAGCCGGAGAGCAGCGGTTCGTCTCACTCACTAACCACAGTAGTCAAGAGGCAGATTCGAGCATTTATTGAATCTGACCATATCTGGTGGCTCCGGAAGAAAGAGTGAGGCGGGAGTCGGGAAACGGAAGTCAAGAGCTCGGAAGGCGAGTGGCCAGCAGGCTGGCCGATGGTGACATAAGGGGGGCTGTGCGTATGCTGGCATCATCGGATGATATTGCCCCGAGGGACGATAGAACCCGAGAAGTGCTCCGGCAGAAGCATCCTCCGGCACCTGAGGACCTGTCTCTCCCTGAACCTGCGGGAGAGGACTACCCACCTCCTTCTATTGTAGGGGAAGGGGATGTGAGGAAAGCCATTGCTTCCTTCA
>NW_025934315.1:0-25465 GCF_000764305.2 Hyalella azteca | reverse complement strand
GTGCTGGGATGCAACCTGCGTCGACACTTTTGCTGAGTCGCACGTCAATAATTCGGCTATTTCTGCTGGGTTCGCGGCTCGTGCGGCGGAGGATAGCAAGAGACGTAAATACGCGGCGTTGGCAGCTCGGTATCGTTTCGAGCCAGTCGCATTGGAAACGACGGGCACATATAGTGAAACGACTGGTCCTTTAATATCAGAGTTTGGCCGTCGCATTACGGAATTGTCCGGCGAACGTAGAGAGACTCTATGGTTGGAGCAAAGGTTGGGTTTGACCGTGCAGAGAGGCAATGCAGCTAGCATCCTAACAGCAGTCAGAGAAAAGTTCGACGTGGGCCCGCTCCTCGCTCACGTCACAGCTCAGTGACCCTCGGAGTCGGTGTAGGCCACCATCAGAGGCGTTAAGGTCGGGGCCCTGATCATTGACATGAACCCATTCCCTGTTTTTAATTAATAAAATCAATTCTTTTTTTTTGTTGGAATGGTGAGTGTGGGAGGCCTTTAAAAAAATTGATCCGGTTATTCTTCGGAAGCTTTAGTGTTTCGCTTTGTCTAACGTTCTGGGACTAGAAAGATTTTTATATTTATATACATTTTCCATTTTTCATTTTCTATTAATTTTCATCTCTTATCTTGCGTTCTATCAAATCTCTTTAACTTAGTTGGAGAACTGGAATAGGTTATCTTGCAGTTTAACTTATTGGAAGTTCTTTAAAGTTACTGGCAGTTAAAGTTGCTTTAAATAGATAACGAAGTTCAATTTTGTTTTCCCGATTTCAAAAGTTTTCGTGCCGGTCTGAAAACTATGTACATCGTGGATTAATCCTGTCCACGCATATTAATCAGAATATCTAATAATTAAATCAGGAGGTTAGCGCATTCGATGACTCTATTTCTTCTTCGCTCGTTTTCACAGATGCTCGGCGCGTCTTTTTTCCTTTCGTTCGTCGCAATGACCGCGGCAGCGACTACGATGACGAAGGCACCGACAAGAGCAGTCGTGAAGATGACGATAGGGACGGCAGCGTTGCCGCAAGGCTTTGAAGGTATTAATGATACTCAATAGATTTATTTTACTTGTGAGCAAGCAGGATTTTTTTATTGTATCTTTCATAAAAAATTATTTAAACTCAGACTTATGTGGTTAGGACTTAGGTGATCGGAATCGACTTAGATCGAAACATTTGCTATACGAGCGAAAACTCGAGCAGGACTGACCAGTAACAGTAACCCAACGGAGAGTTTTCATCGTGTTCATCTTCATTTTCCAGAAGCTCGACTGTTCGGACAATCCACTTCTACACAGCTAACTTTATCCACCACCACTACCCCGTTGACATGCGTTACTAGTGAGTACATCAATTAGCACGTTAAACCAACAACATTAAAATGGCAAATATTTTAATTCATTTCAAGACATTCATTTCTAGTGAGCGCTCCCATGCATTAGCTCCTATCCACTAGAAGTAGTCCAGCTAAACCGAGGTTGGTAGCCTATAGTGAGTACTTTTACAAGCTCTCTGAATTTCCAATGAATACTTTGAATCCTCTAGTCACAAAGAGAATATTTTAAAGCTTATTTGTGAATATTCTTTTGAAAAACGCCAAATGGTATATTCTACAACTGTTTCAGAATCGTTCCAGAGAAAATGAATATAGAATTTTTTGGCTAAAAAAATGACTTTGTGTTGAAAACTTGCAGTTCATATCTCAACACTTGATAATTTTTCTATCAGCCTATCAGAACTCACGATGAATGAAGCATATAATTCAGTCGTACCGATCACCAAAAATTAACAACTGGTCTTCTGCACTTTTTAGAAATCAGCCTGTTTTATTTATGTGATATAATTATAATTGTACCATGAACTTTAGACTCCATTGTTGATCTCATAAACGGAAACAGGAAGCCGATTAATCTCGGAAAAAAACGTTGTTTAAATATAACTAAATATTGTATTTCAGTGAATATGTGTTAATAGGATTAAATTTATTCTGATGGGTTTTATATGGCCAATAGCAAGCCCAGTACGGTAACTGACTTTTGAACTGAGATAGCGTGTGATCAGCATAGCTAGTATGAAATAAAAAATATAATATAACCTAGCTTGGGCTGTTCTAGTCCCAACATGAGTGATGATAACAGCTAAACCTTTTTATGTAACGTGTCTCAGAGCATGATTAAATTAGTGTACTATTCTTTAATGCATAACGAACACGCCAAAAGCCATAAATGAAAGAATTTACCTGGCCATTTAAAGAATGATAAAATAAAAAACGAGAGGGCGCACGGCTACTAATTGTCAAAGATCTAATGTTGCAGATAGTTTACGAAGTCATGATGAACGAGCTATACAGAACGTAACGACCATCAGCGAATAGTCGACAATCTTACAAATTGTCAGAGAACCACACTTCGCCCACGTGTTTGAAAGCAGATTTGACTTGAACGTTGCTTTGAGAGGTTCACAAAACATGATGGTGCTTTGAAAATCACGACTTCAAAAAGTCATCTAGTGATGTCATTATTACCGAGAACATTTTTCCTGAGGTAAATTTCGTGTAGTACTGATGGTTTTTGCTTCGTAGTCAATCAACCCGGACTATGCAACAAACGCCGAAGACGCCGGGACTCGGAAACTCGATCACGCGCTCCACCGACTCTGAAGAACGTCTTTGAAGGGGCCGAGCTCTCCAGCTCCTTACTGGACTCCAGCCGTCCAGATGAAGAAATCACGGCTAAATCCTACCGTGGCTTACTGACTTTCTGGCAATTCTCAACGTCCACAGTAGTTCTTACCTCCAACATGACCACCTTCGTTAATTTAAATCGACTTGTCAATATTTTCCTTGGCGTATTGGGGTGCTCAGCGACTCTTTGTTTAACTTCATAGATCATTGCAAGAAAATTTCATAGTACATGTCATGTTAAATTTGATCTGAAACTATATTCAATATTCTAATATCATACAACATTAATGAATATATGAACACAGCAAAACTGATAGTGAGTGATTATTATCATAACTAGAATCCAGGCCAAAACTTATGCAATGGACCATAAAAATGTCCCTACCAAACCTCTATTGAAACCAAGGAACTTGCAAAAGAAGGTCTGTCAATTACAATGAAGCTACTATGTAATTCCGTCTATCATATGTTTATGTTTTCTAACTGCGTGTCTTAAAAAATATGTTTTTTACTCAGCATTATTAAGCCTGGAATATAATAAACTTTCGCATATGAATATTTCATTATTGATATGTTTGGAATTACTTTCGGTTCACAGCTTAGTAAGTAAAGTAAAACGTACCTCAAACACTCACTGTTCCAATAAACACAGTTACAGCAACGAAATATTGCGAACGTGTTAAACTTATAATCATTGAATGGAACACTATTTATTGATGGCGCCTACGGTCCATCAAGAAATAAAACCTTACTTCAAAGGAATCGATCCTGATGTAGTAATTAGCATCCGTTAGCTGCACGAGTTTTCTAACTATTAATTGGTAGATGAGTAACGTTCCAAAAATTATCTTCACAGAAACCGACTTCATTGTCTTGACGCGCTTAATTTGGATGAACAACTGCGGTGCGAGATTCTGGATATCGTTTCATCGGATTTATAGCAGCTTTCATTCAGGGCGGCAAATAGCGCGCGCGTCAAAAATGCCGCGGCGGTATTTACCGCGCAATCTTTCACACGAAGCGGTTTTTAACGCTTGAATATATCAGTCTTGCAGTGCTGTTTTATGAACCATCAGTCCATCTCTATGTTTATGTAACAATATTTCTGTATGGAAATATATCTCTATGTGAGAATAATGTAAATACATCTCTATGGGAATACCTATATATTTTATGGAAAATATATCTTTTATGAAAGCATATCTCTATCACTTTAATGGAAATATATATTTATCAATGTATATCTATATGATTATATAACAATACTTTTGTAACATTATTTATGTTACAATATTTATTTACCGATATTTATGTAACAATATCAGTCTATAATTATCCATCAGCAGGGTGCGTGCCGGTCATGGAAAACCTGGAAAGTCATGAAATTTGATTTTTCATTTTTCAGGCCTGGAAAGTCATGGAATTTCATTTCAGGTCATGGAAAGTCATGAAACAAAAGGCGTTTTGATTTCCCAATAAGATTGATGTTGGTTACATGGCCAGGACAAAAAAAAGCTTGCAGACAAGAAGGCACGTGCACTGCAAGTTCTCACTGTCAAGACACGAGCGCAGGACTTCATGCAGGCTGTAGTCCAAAAGCTACTGGACAAGAGCCCTCCCTATCAGGTAAGTCTTTGGTAGGAACCTGAGATGGCCATGGTGCCAAAAGTCTTTAACAAGAAGGACTGGAAGGAAGCCCACAAGACACGTTTGAAGAACCGTCTCACTTTGCTTGTTATTGCCAAGAGATTACCTAACACAGATGTGGATGGTGTTGTGCGATGAGATGTGCAACTTTAGAGATGAATCACAAGATTGCAGTGATCTGAACGCACATTTTCGAGCATTTTCAACTTATGATCGACTGGACACTTTTTGGCATGCCATCCTGTCGAAGAGCACCTACAAGAAGCTCTGGAATGTAGTGCAGTTTCTCATGCTCCAGTCTCGTGGCCAATACACGGTTGAAAGAGGGTTTTTGTTCAAGAAGGAAGTCATGACACATTACATGAAAAAGTGAACGGCGGTTGCCCTGCGTGCTGTGGTTGATCATGTTGCACATGTTGGTGGCCTGTACAAGATGATCATCACCAAGAAGATGCTGCTTGCAGCTGGTAGTGCCATGACAGCCTACAATAATTATTTGACAGAAGAGAAAGAGCAGAATACGAAGGCCCAGAAAACCCAGAAGAGGAAGGCTCTGTTGGATGAGCTGGATGAACTGAAGAAGAAGAAAAGGCGTACGGGGTAGGGCATCAAGGCGCTTGAGCAAGCAGCAGATGAATATGCAGAAGCAAGGGAGAGAAAGGGGGAATTGAAAATTGTCACCAAGTTCAACGTCATGAGACGATCTTTGAAAACAAAGCAACAGGAGCTAGACACTCTTGAACTGAACATTAAAGAAAAAGTTGATGAAAAAGCTGCCAGTTGAATGTTAGGGTAGTGTCGTTGAAGAGTGTTCTGAACTGTATTGACATTATCAAATATAATCTTGTTTACCTTACTCAATACAGTATTTGTTGCGATTTGACACTATTGAATTCATAATATTACCAGTGTGGGCTTGATTTTCAGATATGTCATTTTTTATCCTCATGCACTGTTTGCCTGCTCTATGCATTCACCCATTCGTTGTTTATCAACTGTAGGAGGTGATAGAATATGCACGGTTAGTTTTTCAGTCATTCTAAACCTGTCGTATACGAGTCTTGGAAAATTATATTGATGGTCACGGAGATTATTGGAAATTTTTTTTCTAAATGCCGGTACGCACCCTGTGTCAGTCTTGCAGTGCTGTTCATTATGCATCTAAAATACGGTCCAACTGTCTGTACCACACTAGGACGTGGCGTCAAAAACCGCCTTGTGTGAAATACATTGAATACCATTGCAAGTTAAACTGTCGCGGCAAATCTACCGCTGCAGTTTAAGCAGGACGCACGCGGGCGTCAGGCGTCAAATTCTACGCCGCGTTAAAAGCCGTCGTGTGTGAACATCAGTGCACATTTTGTATGTCCGCTAAGGTTCGTCGGCAAATATTTACTGGCAGTATTTACTGCCCTGTGTGAAAGGGGCCTGAGATTCTAGAATTACGCTCTGTTAGCCCGGCAGTATTATATCTGCATTCAGAAAACTTGTGCAAGTCTTATCGTTGCGACATCTGCATCTTTAGTGAGTAGCACATCCAAAGGAAAATTTCATCGGAAATTGTTACGGAATTATTATAAACTACCTTCTTAAAATACAATTGCACTAACCAGTACAATTGGTAGTGTCACTTTATTACCTATACCTGTAGGTGGCGCTGCAATCAACTTAAATAATGTCTAATATATAAAATTTAAACAAAAAGCGATAAGTTAACTTTGGCCGTAGTTCCATGTAATTGTGGGAGCCCTTTGAGGGGGTATAATTGTTTTATCATGCTCTTGGTTGTTTGCATCACTTCTCTAATCTCTTGAAAATATAGCATGATCAACATAAATTTTAAACTTGAAGCAGTCTAACATTTTTCTCTCTGTTGGACACCTCTTTGACACGTGATGCATGCCAAGGAACAAGAATGAGTGGCATCCATTAATATGTGGGCAAATAATATACCCACGATAAATCGTTCAGACACATTTCTATTTTCGTATACACTCCAAGTCTGTGGAGCAATAGGTGTATTACGTTGGCCATGCAATTGCCTTGTCCCTCCTCTTTCGACATCCAAATCGGTCGTAGGCAGGATTTATTCCTTAGTTCGTCTCACTATACAGCATACAGAGCAAACTCGGTTTACATCCTCTTGATCTCATCTCCTTCCAATTAAGAGCGGCCGGTGTTGTCTTTACTCGTATAGGTTCGTGTTGAGCTGTTACTGGTACAACACGGGGATCATCAGTGCAGGTACCAAACACGTTTTGAAAGATTTGATAAGCATTTTTTCGATGGCTGATATACTTTTTATTATCAAATCTCAGGCGCATTGAAAAAAATAAATAATGCATCAAAACTCATTTAACCCTGTGTAATAGTGTTTTGGAGCGGCTTCAGGCAACCAAAATAATTTTCTAGCGGATTTTACGTTAGATATGAACTGTTAATACTACAAAGATACGCTTACGAATAATATCAACCAACCGCAAATTAATTCTTTTTACAAAAAGTACTCTAACCTTGATTGATCATGAATGCTGAAAGGAAGAGAAATCGTTATTATTCAAGGTAATCAAGGTATTAATGTGAAATTATTAGGCGTTAATCTTCATTTCATAAATTGTTTATTGTCCGAAATTTTAAATTGTCATTTTGATTTAAAGGATGAGGTGAATATAATTTTTTATTTTTTTTTTTACTTTTTTTATATAAGGAAGGTTCCATAATTTTTCTTCCTTCTTAAATGCAAGAGACTTAGAAAAAATAAGGTATTCCTTCAAATGTATGTATTTCAACAAATACGAGACATTTTTAACCGCTACCCCAGACTGGGATAAATTTACCCTATACACTTTGGCCGCACAACAATTATTTGCCGGCTGCTGGTCGGATACCATCTGCCTGCTGCAATTGAAAACAAAAGCCGGACCTCAAACTCACGCACCGAAAGGCATAAGTGGTCCTTGACTACAGCAAAAGAGATTTTGGTGCCACTATAAACTTTTCTCCTGAAATTTACTGTTTTGCTAATTTTTTGGCATTGTTTCAGTGGCAATGTAAATGTGCAGGTATTGTTCAGATTTTCGCGTTTGTTTTTAAATCACATTTTACAAACATATTTAATATTTCAAAAGATCGAGAAAACATAGCAAGCTTTAAAATCGTCATGTGCATGGCCTATGGGAAAATCCAGGCTAACTTTTTCTATTGGTATAATCCTGTATTACCAAAAATCCGGGCGAATTCAATTCTAACAATTTTTCATAATTTAAATCGATTTTGTTGCGAAAATGACGCAATATCTTTAAACCAAAACAGCAGCACACTACTAGTTTTTTTTAATTATTTTAAGAGTTTGGCTGCCAATTGGTAGGATCAATTGCCATTTTTTCGCCTAAAGTATTGCTTCATTTCTCACCAGCCTCGCGTAAGAGGGTGCTGAAAAAAAACACGTTGGTGTAATTTGTTCCTGTCACAGCCGCTATAAATAAACTTTACTATCAGCAATATATTGAATTTTAAGGGTGGCTTATAAGCTGTAAAATCTACCAACCATCAGTACCTTTAGCCTTAGTGAGAAAGAAGAAATTCAGCGAACTTTTTAGTAGCGAAAAATATAATGATTCTTACGTTGTTTTTTTACGTGCGTTACTGCATAGAATTTTATTTTAGGGTCGAATGTTGCGAAGATTAATGATGTCCGCATAAAATATTTTTGTACAACTCCCGTATTAAGTCTTGTTGAATACAGAGAGCACATTCCACAATGAGCGACACAAAGCAGCATGTCGGGTCTGAGCTAAGCCAGCTTGCTTTGAATTATTAAAATAGAACAACATGTGCAAAACGAGCTTGAAATACAAAATTAAAACGTTACTCATTACAAAATTCGCTTTGATAAAAAGGATACAAACGAAAAGGACTCATACTTTAATATTAAAATATCGAGATAGGCGGAATTGAATATGAGCTCAATTCAACTGCAAACTTTATTCCTATCAAGTAAATTGCGGTGCAATTAAATTAATTTTTTTTTCAATTTAATTCAATGTTTCAATGTTTAATTCAATGTTTAATTCTGTTCAAATGTTCAAATATCGATATCAATCTTTTATAACCAAGATCCCTGCAGACATGTAATAGTTCCTTCATTTAGACATGTCGATGTAATGCATTTGATGAGGCTGCGAATGAAATTTGATGCAGCACTCTACGGCATTTGATGTACAACTGCATGACATACATGTATGTATGATGCAGTCTTGAATGGTTCAAACTTATTTCATATTTGCTAACTTTGTCAGAAACTCCGTGTCGATCCGAGACACGGAGCAGTAGCAATATATACGGGATGAAGCTGTTACTCAGTATAGAGCTCGTGAGGTGGTAAGTTAATAATAATTAACAAATCAATTTAAATGTGGCAAGTTCTCTCAGACATTGAATGGAGAAATAAAAAAACTATGCGTACGGTAATTATTTATCCTACCACCCTAGATGTTTTCCCCCGGGAAAATGGCTAGGAAGAGACATTTTACGAAGAGACATAACGAGGGAAGAATTTTCCCTCGTTAATATTTTTTGAGAAAATACGCTAATAAATCGGTCAATTTAGAATATTCTGAACTTAGTATACTTGAATCCGTTCAACATGCCAGCTAGATTAATTATAATGTTGTGGCATCCCTAACAAAAATCGAGCAACACCTGGGCTTCTACCTATGAGCAGTACACTCAGCTCAGAGTTATTTTTGATCTGCAGGGAAACCCGACAGAAATCAGCTACTGGTTAGAATCTCTGTAAGGGAAATTCACCTCTTCTTCATGATTTCAGCTATTGCAATTTATTTTTGTGTCGTAAGTTTACGGCTGAAGCCAGTGTTAGTTCTTCTCATTCAATTTTTGCCACTAGGTTGGTCGGAGCGTACCTATATACTGTCACTATTTTCGAATGTACCTGTAACGTCGTACTTAAACCCCGCCGTACCGGACATATAGGGCGGTTGATTGACATGCTCCATGAGTCCTTGGCAGCACCTGTTGCCGAATTAAGCCCACTTCATAATTTTGTAAGGGAATGAAAAAATATGGTGATGAGCGTTTTAGAACTATTTTTATTCAGTTATCAACATTAAATCGAATGGAAACGGATATAACGGATATATATTAAATTAATGGAAACGGATATAACTTATATAATGAAGAATACACTAGATATTCTGATAATGAAGGTGCTCCTATATAGTGGCCTAGTCGATGCATCAAGTACATCGTGAAAATCGAGTACACCCTTAATCTCCCTGGTATCTGAGTATCTCCATATTAGCTAAAATTTTCGTAATAGTTAAAAATAAATCATTTTTTTCAGCCTCCATGTGATCCCACGGTCACACTGTGAAGAACACACAGCCCTATTATCAAGGATTAAATAGCTTGTAATGTACCTTATATTTTGAGCCAAAAACACCTCGGCGGATCAGACAAATAAACTTCAACCTATTTGTTTCGTCAAACGCTGCTGTCAGCACGAGGAGCAAAACATTTTTTAAATTTGAATAGCAAGGTTTCAAAACACAAATATAGTTGAGTTATTACAAATTTTTAATTGCAAACTTGGTAAATGAAACATTTTTCCTGTATTGCAAAATTATTCAACTGCCGTTCCAACATAATAGCCCATAGACCAAAAAGACAATTGTTTTACTGCCTAATTCAATGCTTAGCGCGTGAGTAATGAGTCAGTGTTGCGTCTGTTACACAATAAAATGAAACCACTTCGTGCTTTGTCAGTCACTCCATTCAAACCATATTTAACTCCCGAAAAAACAAATGAATGACATTTATGTTTATCGGCGCCCAAAGACATCACACGTCCGTTGCTCGAATTACAAAAAAAAAAAAAAACAGAAACGTCGGTTGCCGATTTTTCGTTATCCTCTTCAAATTTTCGCTTCACACTTGAACACGGAAGGCCTTTCTTCGAGCGCTTCCAAGCACCCGCGCAATTTCTATCAACTCAATTGGACTAAGAGTTTTCTTAAGTTTTAGAGAACTGAAATGAGATAATCTTACAGCCAAGACTCGGATGTTAAAGGTAAGTAGCCAGCGCAGATGCAGGAACAAAGTTCATCCTGCGTCTCTACAATTTGGAAAATATAACTCAGTACTCACTGCAGGGAGTGACAGAGAGCGCATTTTCTCGTCGACGAAAACGTGAAGTCACGGACGGACAGACAGACGGACGGACAGACGGACGGATGGACATGGCGAGCACAATAGTGCATTTTTTCCCATGAATGAGAAAATGCGCTAAAAATAAATTCCTAATTGTAATTCCCAGAGCACCCGCTTGGGGTCGCCGGTTTCATTGTTTTGCTGTAATCTTATTAAGCAACGCCATAAATAATGGCATACAATTCCAAAATTTTTTCAGACATCCCTACTGGGATGTTTGATCTTACGTCGACTGATATGCAAATAACCCTAAATGTCAGCCTCATTGTGTATTTAAATCTCATATATTTTTTTAAATAGACTAAATGTAATAGTAATAATTTGATGGTCATCACAAATTTCTTTTTTCTTTATCACAAATTTTGACAGGATTTATGGATAATTTACAATGCATAAGATAAATTAGCCAATGAAATTCATTATTGTTAGATAATTGATGAAATTTAATATCATATAATTATAGATAACTATTATAACATAACATAACATAACATAATGATGTCGGCGCTGAAATGTAGGCCTGATGTGGCCTGTCGCCGATTCTTTTCCTTTTCGTGCCTTGTTCATAGATCTAAACTCGTGTCATTTGACCGGATCTTTTCATGACTGGCGATAGTTTGAAGTATGTAGCTACTAGACTTCCACCGGGTTCGATAAGGAGCTAGGCATTTCAAATCTGAACATATATTTTTCCATAGCTTTATCTAGTCTGTTCTTGAACGCGTTCATACTTGGAGCTCCAACGATGTCATCGGGGAGGCTGTTCCACATGTCGGTGATTCGAAGCGAGAAAAAATTTTGTCGCGTGGAGAAGTTGCAGCGCAATTTTTTTAGCTCATAGCCGTGGCCCCTGGTGTTGGTTCTTGTTTCAAATTCTAGTAACCCTTCAGGGACCTTGTATAGACCATGAGTATACTTGTATACTTCAATGAGGTCCCCACGCAGACGTCGATAACTGAGTGAATACTATTCAAGTCCTCATCTGTGAACACACTGCTGAAGAACTGATTAAGAACGTTAGCCTTGCCCTCATCAGAGGAAATCTTTCGTAGGTCTACTCTCAAATCAGATATACCGTTCTTTGACTTACACTTCGAACTAGCGTACAAAAAGAAGGCTTTCGGATTCTTTTTGGCATTTTTAGCATTATTTTTTTCTAAATTTTTCACTGCAGTGCGACAAACTTTTTTAGCTTGATTTCGAGCTCTGGCATACAGGTTATAATCAGACTCGCTGCGAGTTCGTAAATAACGCTTGTAGGCTTCTTTCTTGGTCTATAGCTGAGTCTTAACTGCACTGGTCATCCACTGGGATTTTTTGACTCCTCCAAGCGTAATCTTGGGTACATAGGCATCAACTGCAGACATAACCGTGTCTTTGAGAAACGACCATGAATCAGCCAAATTCATGTCCTTAATACAGTTCGAAATATTCGCCGCATTCACCGTTTCACGGAGTTTATCATAGCCGCCTTTCGCAAAGTTCAAACGTTCACGCTTCCGAAGCATCTTTTCTGCATAACACTTAATATTAAAAAAAAGTGATTGGTGGTGGCTTTTGCCCAACGGAGCCTCGTGGCGAAGCTCATCTATCATTGATTCTTCACTAGTAAACACAAGATCTAGAATATTTGGGGTCTGTTTGCCCCTAAAATGGGTTGGCTTGGTGATGTTATGGATTAAAAATGAGTCTCGTACAGACTCCAAGAACAGGGATGCTGGGTGATTCTCATCTCTTGGAGAAGATTCATCTGCCCAGTCTATTTCTGGATGGTTAAAGTCACCAACGATCAACGTATGCGACCTGCTGAATGACATGCTCGGTAAAAGGCTGTTTAGTACTTTATTGTTATCAGAGGAGCTGTTAGGTGATCTGTAAATGACCCCTATGAGAAGGCTATCTTTGCCTTTTAGAGTAAGTTCACACCACACTGATTCTTTAGCTGATTGATGCTCTGCAGATAACTTAACTTGCTGGGCCCCATAAGAGGTTCTAACCCACAGAGCTACACCTCTACTGCACTGCTCTTCATTTAAGTTATGAAATCAATCAAAACCTGGCAGCTGAAATTCAACAGGTACAATTTTCCCCCCGTGATTTTTAGGAAGTGTTTCTGTAATACAAATAATGTCTATACACTCGTTTGCGATCACAGTTAACAGTTCACTTTTTTGTTAAAACTCACTCAAAATATTCTTTATTACCAATTTGGCTCACACGATGGTCAGACTGCAATGTTTTGACCAATGTAATTTGAGCGTTAAGTGCACAAAACGGTTATCTTGACTTAATTTTCGCATATTTTCAGGGCTCGGATACATTTTTTCTCAGTTGCTACTCCTTTTTGATTTTTCATATATATTATTTTTGAGTTTATATTATTTAAATTCTTAATTTCCTAATCTCATTCAACGTGAATGCCTAATTATTTTAAGAAATAAATTGATTTAGAATGCAATTAGAAGTAATTTTGGAATCTGACAAGTTCACAGCTATTGCAGCGGCTTCATCTGACACACTGAGCCACTAGTGCAGGTGTTGCTTATCATCACAGTATCGCGTCACACAATGAATATACTAAACAAGTTGTTAACCATCATGTATATAGTTATTGAAACCTACTGTATCTATAATCTTGGCCGTTTATATTGTCATACCAAGTCATGCCGACATAGATTTAGTAATGAGTGCAACAACCAATGTTCTCACCTTGAGTAGTTTTTTTTTTACTTTTTTTTGCATAATGTTCACTCTTCGCATGACATCTATTGATGATGATGTCCACTGTAAGTCAGACATCTATTTATAAATTAATTTCTAGATTTACATTGAAGAGAATTAAATGCAAGTTATTTCGTTGAACACACTGTTTCGCCAATAACTATAGAATTTAGACGTCTCCAAACAAACTGAGAAGTGAAAACCTAAAAAAATGCTATTAAAGTGAATGATCACATACATAATTTCTAGATTTATTAGTCGATCTAATACCCGTTACATGAAATGAATTCTGTCATAATTATCCCGAACACCGCAATTTGGCGGCCAACCTTCGTTCTCAGCTCTAATCTGATTGCTCGGATCGGCTGGCACTGCAGTTCTCCATATAACAGAAATAAATCAGCTTTCGCTAAGCATGACGAAAAATTCTTGGATCCAAATTACTGGTAATGACCTCGATTTGCACGCGATACATCAACGTTAGTCAGACCAAAAGTCACGGACATGCTTTAGTGAAAGCCTCATACCTGATATTGCTTAATACTAAATTCAACGTCACTGTACATCTCACATCAGCACTGCACATCCACTCTCGTCACAGCACCAATTCAGATTGGATAATAACTGTTCGCGTTATTAAGGGTAAGTTATCGTTTAAAAGTATGCAGAGATTACAGGGATCAAAAACTCGTTCTCCAACAGAGTCATGTCACACGGTTCGGCGTGAAGGCTAAAGCCGCGAGTTGTCATTCTTGATTGACACGCGACGCGCAATTTGATAGACAATTTTGATTGACACGCAATGTACGTCCGTACCCTAGAGGACTGGACGAGCCTGACTACAGGCCTTTTAACTATGATTATTAACACGTGATCTACTGCACATGTATAATACTAGCTTCCAGTAACATAAACGAGATGTTGGTAAATGGAGATGAAATAACATTGTGACATAAAGGTACATTTTTATGCATGAAATACAAACTCAAAAATCTCAACGAAATTGCACTAATGGAATTGGCAGTCATACTGTGCAAAGGGAATAAGTCAGCCAGCAAGAAAAATGTAGAAGACGGCCAAAAAATTCAATAAAAGCTCTCACGATAGATGCCACTCTTCTGGTAGATGCCAGACGCACAATTTATGAATTCCACATCACAGAGCATCGCACGTGATGAGGAATCTGACTCTTCGTAATAAGCCGTACAAATTAATTAAGTTAATATTAGTCTCGATATTCGTAATGATTGAGATATTTTACTTGTACTTAAATTGAATTGACGTCGATTGAATGTCTCAGCGGAATTTTCATGGAAAAAAATAGTTGTGAAAATTACGATTGGGCTCATGAGTGAATTGAAATGAATATCTGATAATTACTTTAAGCTAATAAATAACTTCCGTTAGACAGTTCCACTATTTTGCAATTCACGAATTAAAATAAATTTGTGCAAACTTTTTGTCGTTAATTTTGTTGTTGTCTGCCAGAAAATTTCGTGAATTTTAGAAAGTCGCACGATATGTGAGTTACACGTGTGTTCGAAAATTCTCATAGCAAGGAGGAAAACAGCCGAACTGTAATTGCGAGAAATAATACTTGCTTAACTGCGCGAAATAATCGAAATAATCATTCTTTATTCGTTGGTGACATCAAATTACTTTTATTACAAAATTTCTCTTATGACTTCGGAAAATATTTATTCAAATTATTATATGATTATTTTGAAGCAAGGCTACCCGTAAGTTACATAGAGCAACTGGCAGTTGTTAGAAGCGTCGTATAGCTTTTGGCTCCATGTAACATTTAACTGCAATAATGCCGCGACTCGATTTTCTACGTGAAACAAATTTCATGTTGATTTGTGAGCCAATTCCAAGACATTCTGAAATTCTAGTTTACAATACAAAATACATCCCCATTGCTTAGTAAGGAATTGCCGACCGCATTTAAACTTAATAGCTGTTCATTGACACATTTATCAGTGATAGATCGACCTAAATACGTGCCTTCTGTCGCCCGGTATAAATAATCCACAAGGGCTAGTCTCGTTGGAGACTTCCTTCCTCACACATTGGCGAGTTGCAATTTTTCCAAAGCAGTTATAAGAGATTGGGTTTGATAACAATAATTGCAACGCCACAACATTTAATGTGCCTACGATTATAAAAAAAATTAAACAAGATTGAATTATTTAATAAAAAACTATATCGTAGTATGCAAATTTTCACCGCTCTACGATATAAAAATTGATATTAGCTGCATGAACATGTTCATGCTGCAATGTCGTTCGTCTTTCCTATGTTCGAATCATCAATGTTCAAAGTAAACCCGAAACTGGTTGTCAGAAGTTAAAGCATTCAATATGTTTATTTAAACCGATATTCATTTGTTCATGGAGTGAACGAATTTTTTTTATGCAATCATGCAACTCGTGTTGGCTATTTGTGGTTCCCTGCATATCGGAGCTAGTGATGTGAAACAAGGGTAGAAACAATGATGCTTTAAGCCGACTTGCAAATTTCTATATAAATTCAAATATCATTCGAATCGAATCTATAAGACTACGAGTACGGTTTAAACGTCAAACTTCAGTTACGTTTTGACTCGATCTTTTATTAGATTTGCACACAGTGATATTTTCTAGGAATTAAAACTATCTCCGTAAAGTTATAAGTACTAGTTTATCCTAAACATTGCGAGGACATTGATAAAATATCTGTCTTGATTAATTCTGATCTGTGGATGTTAGCCTATAATAGAAAAGAATTTTTGTCAAAATTCGAAAAACATGAATATTAACAGATCCATGAGCCATCATTGTAACTGAATACAGATTCAAAAGCAGGAACTTGATCGCGTACTATCAGAGCGTCGTTCTGTCACATAGCCTTATAAATATCTTCCCGAAGGTCAATTGAGCAAGAAGTAGAAGAATACTACATTAAGTTAGCTTCGCCTATATAGGCAAGAAATTTAGAAAATTAAATTTTCTTAGGGTATTTAGCAATACAAATGCTAGTGCGTGGGTGCTTAGTAGGTAACTTCTTACACATCCGCTAAATTAGCTATTCAAATATTTTAATACCACATTATAATTAAAGTGAGATATAAATTAATAATATTATCAATACTGATCAACTTTGCCTTCCGGCCATTGAACTAATCTTAATTTCATGCGAAATTTAATAAATGAAATTTCAATCGTAGCGATCACCGTTGTAATTGCAGCTACAAAGGCGATAATCGAGTCATAATTAAATTAATTCACCAAAAATCATGAACTGTGTGAAACAGTCTTTCAAACAGTGCACCAACCTGTATTTAGTTGAGTCAAACAATTCCCGGCAGGTTATTTGTGAAGTTAAACAATGAACTGCAGGTTATTTGTGAAGTAAAACAATGCTCTGTATGTTATTTGTGTAGTCAAGCAATGCCCAGCGGGTTATTTTTGAAGTCAAACAATGCTTCAAACAATTTGAAGTCAAACAATACCAAACAATTTTGAAGTCAAACATTTGTGAAGGTATGAAATGCACTGCAGGTTATTCGTGCTGTTAAACATTGAACTGCAGGTTATTCGTAAAGTTAAACAATGCACTGGAGGGGATTCATGAAGTTAAACATGAACTGCTGGTTATTTGTAACAATGCACTGCAAGTTATTCGTGAAGGTAAACCATGCACCGCAAGTCATGTGTATAGGTAAACATGAACTGGAGATAAACTGCGAAGTTTAAACAAAACACGTCTGGTAATTTGTGCAATTTAACACGTTGACTCCTAAGTGTCAACGTGTTAAATGTTAATATGCGCACACAAAATTTATTTCTCCAGGACGTAGTGGTACATAATTCAGGGTTGCCAGACGGCCTAAAAAACGACCAACTCCGCGAATAAAAAAGGCCAAAAAAGGCGTTTAACTCAATATATACTGGTATATCTGTAAGCTCCGGTGTAAAATTTCAATTTCGTGTTTTTCGCGCATTTTCTCATTTATGGAAAAAATGCACTATTGTGCTCGCCATGTCCGTCTGTCCGTTCGTCTGTCTGTCCGTCTGACTGTCCGTCCGTGACTTCACGATTTCGTCGACGATAAAATGCGCTCTCTCTCACTCACTGCACTGAGTACTGGGTTATATTTTTTTATTTAATTAGGAAGCACCCCTATCGTGAATTTTAACCGGCCAGCGCAATTAAAAAAAGTAAATCGCGAAATTACTCCGGAAAAAAGACCGTCTGGCAACCTTGTTTCATAATAGTACAAAAAATAAAATAAAGGTAAAAGATGAAGCAATCGGAGTCAACTTGTTGAACATGCACTATTGCTTATTTGTGCAGTTCGAACAGGAAAAAATATAACTCAGTACTCACTGCAGTGAGTGACAGAGAGCGCATTTTCTCGTCGATGAAAACGTGAGGTCACGGACGGACAGACAGACGGGCAGACAGACAGACAGACGGACATGGCGAGCAAAATAGGGCATTTTTTCCATAAATGAGAAAATGTGTTAAAAATGTTTTTACATTAAACAATGCACTACTGGTAATTTTTTTCAGTTCAAACATTGGTACAGAATGGCCGACTTTTATGAATGCATTTAAAGTAATTTATTCTTTTTGAACGATGGTACAGAATAGGTAACTGACTTTTTCGACTAAAGGCCATTCTCTACTGATAATAAGTTCAGTTGGGAAACCAAAACGAATTGTTGACTTTGACCAATATATTACTTGTACTATATTTTATGCTGTTCGCACACTGTTGCCAATTTAGATAGTTCGAACATAAGAGGAACTCCCGTAAATTTTTTTGTTTTGAATATTTAAACAGAATTTTTGACCGTATAGTCAATACATTACTGTTTATTTGCACAGTTCGAACATTGTAACAGAATTTTTGACTTGGTTCTTATTTTAACGCTGAACTTGTTCAAATCCAAGCCATCGGGTTTGTGGGCGGAATGTGTTTATACTGTCATTTTGGCTATTTCATCGTCAAAGAAATTAAGTTGTTAATTAGAAGATCATTCATGTACGATGCTCAATTGTTCTCGACGTTCTCTGAATTTTCTAAAATATATAACTCAGTACTCACTGCAGTGAGTGACAGAGAGCGCTTCTCGTCGACGAAAAGGTCACGGATGGACGGAAAGCCGGACGGACAGACGGACAGACAGACAGACAGAAAGACAGACAGACCGACGGACATGGCGAGCACAAAAGTGCATTTTTTCCATAAATGAGAAAATGCGCTAAAAACAATACCATGTAAGTGGGTTAATATATTACGTTTACAAGGATTTTCATGTGACTGTTATTGCGTTCGAAATTCACAGAGCGTGATAACTTTACCTGTTGTAGTATATGTGTGTGCGGAATGTCGAGCAATTAGTTTCACCAGTACAGTAAGTACAGAGGAGAACTCAAGCTCACTCTTTGTACTGGCAAACGAAAAAGAATCTGTCCGTGCACTCTTTGTTCCAGGGCGCGTATATATAGTTAGGAGGTTCATAATGGAGTCTGGCGCAGGCGTATTTATCTTCGGTTCCCAAATCTTCTCCAGGCCTTCCCGACTGGAAGAAATCCTTTCCGTCGTTCCAGTACCACTTCTCCGCATTTAGAGTTAAATCGACCCACCAGTCGTTTTTTCCAGACTTGTCTGTAAATTAAGAAACATGAACCCAATAACTCATATTCATATATTTAATGGAAACGTGCGCACATTGAGCATATAATTTCATTAAATTCGGGATAGAATACCGGATTTGATTTCGTTCAATTCGATTTAAATTCAATCAATTATATAAGACGAATACATTGGTGAATGTACGAGTGATGTGGAAAAAATTCAAAACTCCATACGAGCTTCAAAATAATCCATTCGTAAGATAATGCATCCGTCAAGCCTAGAACCATCCGTCGCCATTTCATTTATAAGAGTGCACATTTTTTTCAATAATGCCTTAGCATTCAAATGAGAGGCCAAGACAAGTACAACCCCTTTTAACTTTGCCCCATACACACCCATGTCCTCAGAGCAGTCATCGATTCATGACCTTCAAAGAAAACAAATTGCGGAATCCCGACGGATTTGAGTTCAGCTCGTAAACTGAGTGAGTGACTTCGTGAGAAGGACAAATGATCGACTGAGTGAATTAATTGGCTAACGACGAATGTATAGCGATACCTACAAAGAACTGAGTATTTGAATGACAATAATCTAGTAAATTGCACTGTTTACTAGTCTGCAAGACTACAGTCTACTCGCTCCTTGCAGAATGAACCTAAAAATGTACATTTTATCCTATTTTTACCTCTATCTGTTGAAGATGATAAATTACAAGCTTACAGTGGAGGGAAATGAATATTCGTACACTTGAAAAATCGTATTTTAATGTACTGTATGTAAGTACACAAACTTAACAGGAAAAGTGATTTAAATTATGTATAGAGACGCATAGTATTCAAAAATACTTATACATTAAAATACGATTTTTCAAGTGTACGAATATTTATTTCCCCCCACTGTATATGCAGCTCAACTTTTGATCGTAGGAGGGAAATAAAGTCTTTCTCACGCTATTCTTTTAAATCTTTTAAACGTGTTAAAACTGGTCCGAGTAAAATTTCTAGTGATTTCATAATTCTTGACATTATTGAAATTTTGACAACATTATTGAATTATTGACAACATTATTGAAAAGTCGTAATACAGTTTCCATGAGCGCCGATTTACCTTTCTAATAAACTTCTCAACTCAAACGGCTCTCTAATTATTTCACAAAAGCCAATTATGGGACAATAATGCCTAAATCTTAAAGTAGTGTGGCAGCTGTTATATGATTGCAAATGCACATTTTCAAGGATTTGAAACAAATGCCTGAAACCAAACACTGTTTAAGAAACCGATTCAGCGGAGTAAACGTATCAATGCAAATCCTCGACTTCACGTTAACTTTGAATCTAGAAATAACAATTGAACGGCCTGTTTTTGACTCACTGCTGTTGAGGTTAGCCACGAGATCAGCCATTTGGGCAGCAGAGGATGGATAGGCGAGCGCGATGCCAGATGGGCACGAGCTTTTAGCTGTAGTAAAGTTGGTTGCATTGGTAGAGAAAAAGTAGCAGAATCCGCCCACAGCTTCAAAGCCTGGCTTGCACGCATCTGGTGGGAGATAAAGAAATGTTTAGCAAAAGTTGTTCACATTTCCACCAAAAATATCCAATGTTACCAATGCTGGGGCGTAAATTATTTTCGGAATAGAATTTCAAGCAGTGATGCATTCAAATGCCTTAATTGTAGACATTTGAGGGGAAAATCGCTTATAGTGACTGGTTTGACATATGGTGACTGGTTTGACAACACCATTATTCCACACGTCAAAACCTGTCGATGCTTCTCAATATTATATCAGAAAAGTTTACTCGCGGTTTTTTTTCTATTTTCTGATGTATTTGAAAAAAACGCGTTAATTTTCACAATTCTCTGCATTGAGGGCATGTTCAATTTTGGCGTCTTTTTTCCTGCCTAAATACTATAACGGCTCTCCTGAAAGAATACCGAAACAAAAATTAAATTACATACGGTTAAAAATACCTTTTTTCTTCATGAAAGTGATGGAGGCCGGGTCTGTGATGAGTAAGGTGGTGAGCACCGAGGCACTGCTGCTGAAGTAACACTTGGACACTGAGGCCGCCTGAGTGATGGACACCGCCAGGCACCGCGAGTCCACGAAGCACCCATTCCGGCACACGCCTGAGTCAGCAAGCACAAACAGCTGGATCATTGTGTTTTTTTCGTACAAAGAAACGAAAAACCACATCTGGACGATATTTTAGCGATGCTTCAAGTTAAACACTTACCGGCCAAACTTTTTTTTACCGCCAAACACATTTTTTATATATAACATTGCAATCTCTTTAGCAGGCGTTACTTGAGATTGTGGAGGCAAATTTCTTAAAATATTCTTTTCATGGCGTGCAAAAATACTCATTGAAATTAGGTTTATTTGCTAGCTCAACGATCAGATCGTCACGTATATATTCTGTCTATGTTTGTAAAGAAAGTAAAATAAATTCATTAAGTTATTACAAGAGTTATGGCACCAGTTTATTTCAAATAATTAATTTTAATACTTATTCATGTCATCGAAGAAAGTTCATGAACTGGAATTTCGCCCGTAGGAAAATTCTCCTCAACATGATTACGTGTTATTACCATGTTGATAATGCGTATCCAAAAATCAATTCGCGTCGGCGTCTTGCGACATTTCGCAGTAATCCACCGGGTATCAATACATCTAAAAAATATAACTCAGTACTCACTGCAGTGAGTGACAGAGAGCGCATTTTCTCGTCGACGAAAACTAGAGGCCACGGCCGGACGGACAGACGGACGGACAGACAGACAGACGGAAATGGCGAACACAATAGTGTATTTTTTCCATAAATGAGAAAATGCGCTAAAAATATATTACTAAAAGATAACAAGTTGTTAGAGATTCGAAATTTTCCCGCCTAATGAAGAGAAAGTTTCTCCAAAATATATGTTAGGGAGGAGCGATATACTTATCATTAGACTTTAGTGCTTTACATCACTATTTTACGATTCACAGACAGCTCAATTTCGTAGCTCCAGTCAGTATAATGAATGAATTATTTCTCCAGGGAATATTTACTTTATAAGTTACGGATGTAACAACCATTATCATTTTTTGCAAATTTAAAAAAGGCAGTTTTTTTGTTACTCACATGCGCTCGGTGCCTCCAAGGTAGACGTGGTGCAATCTTTCGCAATCTTTGCGTCGGTGTAGAGCGCCATTGCGCTCGCCTGAACTGCGCTAAAACTGCTCGCCAAACTGGCCAAGCAGAGCACGCCGGAGAAGAACATACCGCGTGTTCTGAACGTCGACAGCTCTCACTCGTATTAGTTCCAGATCTGCTTTGAATCGCTTGAACTAATTTTTTGGGTGATTCCTGGAATATAAAATTTTTTATTTAATTTCAATTTTTACTTTCGAATGTTTTTTTTTTAATTTCTAGCTTCAATGTCACTGAAACAACACTGGCTTCCTAAACACCTCTCAAAACGCTTTCTAAAAAAACACAATTTTCAGACTGAAAAGTGGTGCTTCTGTGTATGAATCGTTCATTTTGTATATATTAACTTACAGCTTACTGTTATATTCTAGATTCTTAGAGCTCATTTGTTAACTATATTGTGCGATTTGTACGTGTGTGCATGAGAAAACGAACGATAGAATCGATTTCAGTGCAATTAAGTAGGTAAATAATTTCGAAGGTGGCTGTCGACTAACCTCGTTATTCGAGTACGTGGTTTGGTATATTAGTTGTGCATGTTTTAGTTAGAAATAATGTTCTGAATTCGAGGTCTTAATGAGTTCATGTTCTAAGCAAAGTAATTTTGATAGTATTTTCGCCAATGTGCAAAACAAATATATAATTAATCGTTTTATAACCAATTTTAACAAGAAATTACGCAAAGGTCGCGTCTTCAAAATCTTACTGTATAACTTGCATACAAATTAAGTATTTTTTTCGGAAAAAATACTATCCAATAATTCCAATGCGTAACAACTGCTTTCTATTCCATAAGTTAACTATCTAATCGTACTTATGAATGAGTGCCGGTAATTAAGGTTTTGTATCGACCGTTATTTTGTCAAGTTTCACTCGACGGCTTTGGTCAAGTCTTCACTTCTGACTCTTGATACCAACTGACTCTTCTCGATCATCACTTCCGACTCCTGACCCAACTGACTCATCTCGACCATTGGCTCGACCTTTGGCCTGGAGTTTCTTAACCTGCTCGTATGAGTAATCGATAGGGCAGATGTAGTTTCAAGTTTATTATACTAATCAGCTGCAATCGGGCGCTTGAATATGCACGGGTTTATGAAAAATTACACATCGTTCTGGAGGCTCCAACAGAAGAGTTTAGCAATAAAACGATAGTTCACTCTAATATGGGGATGGAGGATTTCTATTGTAACGAGCATTTTCAGAGGTAATTATTCGTAATGAAAGAATGAAATCATAGATTTTTAGTTTGCCGTTCATAAGCGTTTGAATTAAATTTACTGACGATTTTCGTATAGGAGAAGCAATTTTTCATTCATTTCTTTTCTAACGAGCTCTTTAATCATTTAATGAATCAATAAAGTATTAAATAGAGAAATAATTTTTGCCTCAATTTTGGTTCTTGTGGAGAGTTATTATCAACATAAGAATAACTTTGTGTAGTTTTGCCTAGCGTGTAAAAAGCCTTTGCAGAATGCGATAATTCCAAGCGCGAGTGGAGGTTAACATCTGAATAATTACACTCGCTCGATACGCCAATAAGATACGGGATTTGTAATTAGCTACCAGCACGAAAAACTTTAAGCGAATTGTTTAACGAAAACTTTATCATTATTTCTCGAAGGTAATTTTTTTACAAATACCGTTTCAATGACAAGCTTCCCGTTATAGTCATATATAATCATTTCCGTAATGTTCTACATGGGCGAGTAATGCGCATTTCAACTTACCGTGCGCTCGTCTTTAATATATAAAAAGGTTAAGTAACAAGTTAAATTTGTAATTCAGAATAAGACAAAGAAAATAACTTTCTGGACCGACACACTTCCGGACAATGTCGTTTTAAGACAATATTAGGAAGACTCATTTTACTGCATTCACGTTCTCAAAAATGGTCGCTTTCGACTGATCCATGTTCGCTGGCTTAAGGTGGGTATGGAGACCCGCCCGAACTCCAAAGCGAGGGTGCTCGCGGTCGCTGCCGTGTCTACTATCTTACGTCTGGCCGGCGCGGTGGCACAGGAATGTCGTGCAAGCCAGTGTCGCTGCACCGCAATACACGTCACATGAACTTTGAATACTACGAGCAAATTCTTTGCTATATACAGCGCGACCTTAAAAATATATAAGCATAAATTTAATTTGTTATTGTAATTAATTAATTTAATTATTTTTATTTTCATATATTCTCATCCCCAGTATATAAATGCATTATATTCAATACCGAAATAGTGTCTATGATATTTAATGTAAATTGTATAAATTTCTACACGAAAGACAAATTATCGCTAGATTAGTAATTATTTTTTCGTGATCATGTCAATACTATGGGCACGTAAAAATAAGGTTATAGATACGCGCCGAAATTTTACTTATATTAATAAGTGAATATATTAATAGAATACAACTTGTATGTGCATAGACTAAAGAGACGCCCTAAAAGGTGTTAGGCAGCTGAGCTGTTCCCTTACACCTCTCCCCTCTACCCCCCCCCTCCGATGTGCGGGTATCCCATTTGGTAATGCGAGCCAATGCTTCAGGCCAAGTAGACTGTTTTCGAACAATTATATCCTCATCTACAGTATATAAATGCACAATATTCAATACCGAAATTATGTCGATGATATTTAATTTAAATGGCATAAATTTTTTTACGAAAGACAAATTATCGCTAGATTAGGTTCTAATTATTTTTTTGGGGCACGTTAATAGGGTAACATGGGGCAGCGAGCCCACTGCGGGTCATGGGCCCATAGCGGGTTTCTCGCTAAGTATGGCAGATATTGGTCCATGCTCTCCACCGCCGGTCGACAGTTTCACTGGGATGAAGTGTACGGATTTACGTTTTGCGTTATTACGGAACGGAAGTGTTTGCGTTATTAAGTTATTTGTGAATAACTGTTTTAGGCCAGATAATTTTTTTTTGCTGCTTAATAAAAATATTATCATTACTGTAGACGAAGCTTTTGAAATTACTGTGGATTATATTTTGAAAGTAATATTTATAGGGATAATTTTGAGATCAAGTTTAGACTATTTGCTTTTAAAATAAAATGTTGACACGATATAAATTGAAATGATACCTAGTGGGGACAACGGGCCCATGCGTGTCACGGGGCAAAGAGCCCATGGTGAAGTCTTGTGTTATACATCATTAGATTTGTCTCAATGGCCTTTTCATACTATGACTAGCTTTTTGAATTACAAATTACACTTCATATTGCATGATTTTTTTATTTGCCGCCTCAAGGCAGCAAGGCTTTGTCTCTAGTTATGCGTATTTATGACCCCTTATCGAGTTATTGACTCTTGCCTAGCCAAAAGTTGATTTCAGTCAACACCAATGAGCCAAAAGTTG
>NW_025934314.1:0-1559 GCF_000764305.2 Hyalella azteca | reverse complement strand
TGACTGTAACGGAGGCACAATTTAATTTTATTCTCCTTGAAAATTACGTTTACATTTTTTCGGATACACGTTGGGCCGAGGAAGCGGCTCAGGATGAACGGCAGCCGAATGCGCTGCGTTCATGAAGCCCAATATTCGCGGAAAATATAGCTAAGTTTAGCGAGAAATCGAGTAGAAATTTATAAGGAAATTTCTCATTCACCAACTAAAAAGAGAAATTATTAATTTTCTTTATATATTATTCATATTATCATGTGTTATTTATTATTTAAATTAAGCGTATGATTGCAAAGGCGGATTTGTCACAAATTAATCAATAACGCATATGCATAACAGGTATGTAATGAAAACATTTTCGACGATGTTAATTTACTTTAAAAATTTGTCATTATAGAACTGATATGAAATTAAACCTGTTACGACAAATTCCTCCTTGAATTTGGCTAGAAATAAAATCTTGTAGGAAAATTTGCTATTGAATGACGGCAAATAGAATCATTATTTGAGGATTTGGATTTAATCCGTCCACGGAGTGTTGTGCATTTAATCTTGATTCTTGCATATTGCGCCAGATTTGACGGCGTATAATATTCCAGCAATGCGTTATGTAAATCAGACGAGCAATGTTCTGACAGCATGCAATATACGCAGAAAGTTCCTATGCGAATAATGCGATTTTCTTTTAACGTATTAGTTTTTGTGTTTTCGTTGTGAAAAAGTTAACGGTTACATTTGTTAAAGATACATTACATGATGGCATTTATATAAGAATTTCGGTAAGGCAGAATGATCTGTATATAATAATAAATCTTTTTGATTTGTGATAGCAAGACGATTTATCATAGAAAATCTTAATATGGGTGATAAATTGAATATCGAATTTAATGGACAACATGGATTAGTTATATGGATTAGAAGAAATTTGGTGCTGCATGTCTTTGACGTTAATACCGAATCAATAAAAAAAGTTTCACGAAACATTATGCCCACAACGACCACCAGTCACCGTAGAAGTAGAAACTAAATAAAAGGCAAATAATAAGGAAGCTGAGCTGTGAGTAGAGGCTCTCCAGACACGCGATACTTGTCATTGATCCTTTTATTGTGGGATAATGATAATCGCGATAATCCAATGATAATCGCTGGCTCGTCATATACAGTATATGAACAGCGCTTCCTAGTAGCTCCATATTTGCGTATCAACATAAACTTCACACTCAGTTAATTTAGTATGACTTTGTCTACAAAGCATTAGTGCGCCCTTTGGGTTGTTTGTGTCGTCCTGAGCCTATTTTTCTCTCTATTGAATCTCTAGCTTGATAGCTTTACTTATTAAGGGGAGCGTCTACCCCAAAAATTATCTCGGCTATTTACAAACGGATCACTCTGAAACTTGGTACACATATGTAAAATGTAAAAAAACTCACATTTTGTTCTTGTAAATTTTTCGAAAAAAATGAAAAAAAAACGTGAAATTCATAGAAAACGGTCAAAAAAGGGGGTACTTTTGAAATCTATCTCCTCCTAGGATTTTCAAGCTACGACATCGAGACACATAT
>NW_025934313.1:0-5330 GCF_000764305.2 Hyalella azteca | reverse complement strand
TTTTCATGCGTAATGTCTTGCGGCAAATGCGCAGTATGAAACATGACATTCTTACACGCGGAATTAATTGTGAAGATATATGCATCTCAAGAGGGTAGATGAAATACGGCGATGGATTTTTTAGTTATTATTTAGTCAAAATTAAAAGTAATTAAATTAGTCAAAATTCGGCTTCCTTCAGGGGCGACAGAGGTTTGCCATAGCCGCCTTAGAGGCAAACCAGACGCCAATCGGCCGCCTGCTATATTCGGCTACTAATTAAGAACCGTTTTCATGAGTCACACGACCTAGGAGCCGAATCTGCATAAGACAGCCGAAATAAGCGGCTGAAAAGACTGTCCAACGCTCACCCTGCTTAGTAGCTGACATGAATTTTTAACGCGAGCGTGAACAGCCCCTGATTCAGAAACCCAGACGATGCTAGAGTAGGCACACGAACTTCGACGCGCGCGTGTTTCAGCATTCATGAACGCTTGTACGTCAGCGCGTGGCCGTTACGTCTTCTTTAATACGCTTTATTTGAATGTTTTTTTGCCCGCGTAAACCGCTTTGACACTTTTGGGACAAAATTTTTGAACGAATTTTAGTAGCGCATTAATGTTTACGCGAGCTTCATTACGCGTGCAATGATTGTCCATCGACACGCGGTCATTACGCGTGTTCAACAAACACGCGTGCATTGCGTTGCCTTCGACCCACATGCCGAGCGTTCTTATAGTTTTTATATAGGTACGCATCTCATCCAAATTTTGTAATCTTATCGTGTATAGAGAAGTATACAACTTAAAAACAACGCAGCGTTTAAACTGAATATTTTCGTTTTTAACATTTTCATCAATACAAATTCCTTAATTTTTACTGTCCATTGCTTTCTGAAGTGAAGTTCGTTGCAATATTTCTCATCGGCAGGCGGCATACATCATGAATTCATGAATACGCAATTGTGAGTTCAAGACTTTGGCAAAGGGAGAAATTTTCAACTTTGGATTTATGTTGGCACAAGCGTGTTATTTAAGCTGTTCCTGTTCATATGCTTAATTAAGGGGATCGTCTACCCTAAAAATGATCTTGGCTTTTTACAGACGGATCACTCTGAAACTTAGTACACTTATGTAAAGTAGAAAAACTCGCATTTTGTTCATGTAAAATTTTCGAAAAAATGAAAGAAAACGTGGAATTCTTAGAAAACGGCCAATAAAGGGGTTCTTTAGAAATCTATATCCTAGGATTTTCAGGTTACAACATCGAGACACATATCATTCGATGCGTAACTCCTTTATCTATAAAATGCTGTAGGAATTTTCTGAAATTTCAATTTTTGTGGATGTGGGAGCATTTTTCGTAAAGTTTTCGGAAATTTTTCGATTTTACCCCTTTCCAACCCCCCCTTTTTGCATAGTAAAATCCAAACTTTAAAGAAATTAGAAAAACGCCTACAGAAAGTTATAGATCTTTTATTTTGCAAATCGAATGATAAATGTTTCATTGTTTTAGCTTTAAAACTGTAGGAGGAGATAGGTTTGCAGCGACAATAAGTTAACTTTTCAGTAGAGCCCGAGAAAGTCGCGCGCGCTTCGAAATAGACATTCAAGGGTGCAAGGTTGCAAGACTAGAAGATACTGGAGCTCAATTTCTGTCATGGATGGTGCGAACGACGGCACGAGAGCTAACCTGTACAACTGCAGGTGGATAACTGAAGCACAGAGTGTTCAGACTAGCTATTTAAGTGTACTGCCGGTAATTTCGGCCTATCTTAAATGTGAAAGAACTCCACCACCCCTAACCCTTTAGCTATCTGTCGTGAACGCATAAATCAACGTACAGAGATGGTTTTGGTATCGTTAGATGCGTCAGAATGTAAGCTTTAAGACGAGTGTACAACCCGAAAAAATTCGTCGGCAAGTAAGCCTGTACACGAGGGCAGTATAAGGTGCCGATATATTTTCGGTCGCGCCCGCCAGTGCGTCGTTAGAAGCCGTCGAGTGAGATCTATGAAAATGGATCACCTTCAACTACTCGAGACTATACGTCATTTTTATACTCTTTATTCTAATTTTTAAAAATGTAACGTAGGTTACAACTAAACCCTGACTAATAAGGTCTTCTTTCTGTTTCAAAATAATCGTTTATTTCTTCATTTTGTTGGAGTAACTAGCATGGCGAACATTCCTCATTAATTCATATTTTTTGATTATCTCAAAGAACAATTGAATATCGTCTGGATTCTATGTACTATGTTTGGTTCTTCTTAGAACCATTATCGTTCAAACATGCCATTATTCACTTGACCCAAGATGCTTCACGAGAGCTGCGCAGCTGCTCTCACCATTGCTGCATCAGCGCTACTGTCCGTTTCTCCAGTCATTCTCCACTCTCCAGCCAAGATATCAACACATCGATCGGGGTCGCCTGCCGAAGACCACCACTGCCCTGGATGTAATGGACCATCATGATTCCTGCCTTCCGGAACGTAGCCTTCAACACTTCAAACACTTCAAGCCGTCCGTATCTAGGCCGTGGGTCGAACCAGCCCTCAGTCGAACGGCCACTAGTCGAAGGACGATAAATTCTGGAACAGAACTATGCTGTCTGAAACCTAACCTCAGATGCGGTGAGCGTAAAATTACGTAATTTAACGATGCCCGGAAGTCTGATTCGATCCGCGGCGTGGTGGTGCGCGGCAGGTTCTATGCGAGGCCGGAGGAAGACAAAGCCGAGTGGTTCACGGCTGATTGGTGGATGTCCGGAGATCCAATGCGTTCGATTCAGGGCTTATTGGTGCACAAAATTGGTGGTGCACGGCTGCGCTCCATCGATCGTTGTCCCTCTCGACCGCGTCTCGGGCACATGCAACTGAAGCGGCTGAACCCCTATACACGAGGACAGTAGCGTGGACAATCCAAGCGGTGGATGAACGGGCGGCCAGTACTGTCCCTGTGTACAGGCACCTGCAGTCTCATCACTGGGCGGTGCAGCTAAACACGATAGAACAGGTTGCAAAGCGTATTCGTAAGTTAGTTGCTCTTTCCCAGTTACTATCTACTCAATAGGTGCTTGTACACGGGGACAGTATAGGCGGCAAGTAGATCTGGCAAATGTCTGCTATCCGGGTTGTAAGCTTATTTATAAAATTTCCATCGAGCTCAGCAATATTGGGATGGTCACTGCATAGTTGAACTATATAAGGTTGACCCACGAGGATTTCCGTCTTTCAGTTCAGCTTTCTTGTTACGTCACTGAGATTGAGAAGTGAGAAACGTAAACAATCCTGTCATTCCTATGACGATTGGTTGACTGGTTTGATCTCATTTCAGTGATTGGTTAATGCCCGTGACGTCACTGAGTTCAGTGACGTCACAGGCGAACAACAAACTACATCCGCAAAAATGAGCTTCTCATGGGTCAACCTAGACTAGTTCGACCATGGTCACTGAATTAGATGTTAAAAATGCTTATATTTTTCAGTTGAAATAAAAAATGGTTCGTATTCTGTCACGTACTTTTACGGGATTAACAATTTTAGTTTATGCGCAGTTCATTATTTCATTTATGCTATCAAAATTATTTACCTGCAAGTTTGAGCTTACGAAACTGTTCGGAATAACGGCGAAAAAACGGACTGACATGCGTTCTATATTTAGCGGCCGACCTGCATATATGTTATGAAAAATATTTCAAAACATATATGCACTGGAGCCAAGGCAAAATGTAGAAGATTTTATACCCAAACTCTTTGATGATGGTTCCTATTTAATCATCTGTCTGTCCTGTCGGTTTCCAGAAGGAGTCCATTGCATAGCATCAAGAAACCGTTGGAGCGATAGCATTCAGCAAGCCTTCACAGGACCACTCGCAGCCCAGGGTTGGGGCTTGCGTAAGTGAGTTGACACGACTGTGAGTTCACTCGGCATCCTCCCTATAAACAGGCTTACAATAGCTCATTTCCGAGACCTTAGGTCAGTCAAAGTCCAAGGTTTACCATGTGACATGAGCTCAAGTGTTGTTGCTGCCTGTTAAAAATTGAAGAAATAACATTCATAATTTAAATTCTACGTTAGTGAGTTGATAGCCTGTCTCTGATACTGATACTACTCAAAGTATCAGTATCAGTCAAAGTACTCAAAGTCGTCTGTTTTCTAGTCACAAACAGTAATTAGATATTAGAAAAATCTAAAAAAGCATAACTTTACTGAACTTCTCCAAATAATTTTGATAGGCAGCTGGCTTCAGCACTCCATCATTGAACATAGCCATATGTGTCACCTGAAAGCTGAAACTAGAACTGCACTTAAAATCTAATTTTAAAACTTAACTGATTGATCGGATTATAATCAGTTCCTTGGCTAAGGCGCAAATGACGGACTTCAAACGACTTCAATACTTCAATGCAACAACAGTATCAGAAATATTTCCAAGTAATAAACTTACTATTCATACCAGAATATTTACAAAGTATTCAGGTATAACAATTATTGCAAATGAGACCCTTTTCCAAACCAAAGTATTTCTTTGGTAGGGATTGGGCGCTGTGCGTCTTTTCTGAGAGTTTTCCCAGCCTAAAGGTTCCCTATCCTGAGGCCCGCACTTCTTGTGACCGCCACACCACGATGCCCCCTGTTCCAAAAATTTGGATTTCAACAAGCGTAGCCACTACTCAAAGCACAGAGTGAACCTTGCAGAGCAATAATTCGAGTGTGCAAGCTGCAAGGTTTGCTATTCTGTCAGCACCAAGAATCTGGCTATGACCATAGATCCAGCACATCACCACTCTATTAAGCCACTTGGTAAGCTTGGCTTTCATCAATTTCAGAATTGAAAAGACGATCCTCTTATAAGAGCCACCAGAAGGGGAACTGTGGAAGGAATCTACTACAGTACTGCTCGTAAATCAGACAAGATCAGAACTGGCTTACTTTGTAGAGACACATCCATGATGATGGTGGTAAGCTGCATGGCCTAGTATATAGTAAAATATTCAGCACCCAGTTGACTTACTTGAGAAGAGTGAGCATTGGATTCAGCAGCAACCCACCCTAGTGGCTAGTTGAATTGATAGCACATATAGGCCAGCAGAGAGTCAGAGACAGATCCAGTGGCAGCCCGTGATCCACCAGTATAGATCTGTTGAGGATAATACTGTTCCCAGAAGTCTTGAAAGAAATTCTGTGTAATTTGAGGTGTCATTGAATAGACTGCTGCAAGATTAAGGCGAAGCGCACCACTCATGAGTCGTCTGCGAGTTCGATGTACGGCACTTGGGCGTCCTTAACCACGCCCAGTGAAATCTCACTCTATAGCTGCTAATCTTCCTCAAATCAAGTCTGTAAGCA
>NW_025934312.1:1287-2375 GCF_000764305.2 Hyalella azteca | reverse complement strand
AAGTAAAAGTGAGCGTCTGGACAGGAAGTATGAGAGCTTGCATAGCAGCGATGAAAGTAATGCGGATAAAAGTGATGTCAGACCATCAGCTTACCGAGACCGAACCGTGCTGTGCACCGGGACAACAGACAGCAAGAAAGACAGCACCAGGACTGAAATTCTTGAATTATTGAAAGTATAAATTTTGACGGCTTAACAGGTTCACTCCCTTGGCAGTTGCGGGAAGCCAGTACCGGAACATAGTGGCCAACAAGAGTTTTTTAGAAACCACTTCATTTTTAAATTCCCTGATATAGTTCGAAATTTTATTGAATACATCACGATGACCTCCTTCATACAATGCACTAGAAGCGAGTGTGCTAACGTGAGGAGTATGAGGACAGAGAATCTCGGACGAGCGAGGCGCAGTAAAGTTGGCCTCTTAGGCCACTTTGAGGCTCACCGGTCGGATCAGCAACGGGGCACTGAACTCATGCAGCTCGAAAAAAATTAATAGGCCATTTTGTCCAAATAGTGACCTTTTCTGTACGTAGCACTGATTACATGAAATCTTGTTTGAGAAAAATTTGTGTAGTGAAATAGCTGACTCGAATAGTTAACCGCATTTAAAAAAAATTGAACGAGAAAAAAGTCTGTTCCTTCACACTTAATATAAAAACCACTATAAATGTAAAAAAATGTAACTCAGTACTCACTGCAGTGATTGACAGAGAGCGCATTTCCTCTTCGACGAAAACGTGAAGTCATGGACGGACAGACCGACATGGCTAGCACAATAGCGCATTTTTTTCCATAAATGAGAAAATGCGCTAAAAATCTAGCAAGATACTGATTAGCCTCTCAATATGCACTAGAATGCTCACTAGCATCTCAGTATGCACTAGGATACTGATTAGCCTCTCAATATGCGCTAGGATGCTCACTAGCCTCTCAATATGCGCTAGGATGCTCACTAGCCTCTCAATATGCACTAGGATGCTCACTAGCCTCTCAATATGCACTAGGATGCTCACTAGCCTCTCAATATGCGCTAGGATGCTCACTAGCCTCTCAATATGCACTAGGATGCTCACTAGCCTCTCAATATG
>NW_025934312.1:0-668 GCF_000764305.2 Hyalella azteca | reverse complement strand
CTCCCACTCTACTCACCAGACTCCCACTCTACTCACCAGACTCCCACTCTACTCACCAGACTCCCACTCTACTCACCAGGCTCCCACTCTACTCACCAGACTCCCACTCTACTCACCAGACTCCTACGTGGTCCATGTCGAGGCGGTCGATAATCATGCTTGAGGACGCGCGGCGCTCGCTCCTGCAGGATCAGCCACGAGCCCCAGACTGGGGCATGGCTTAGAGGACTGATGCTCTGCACACCAACTCTCGTCTGCTCTACACACGTGATGCTCTACACACCAACTCTCGTCTGCTCTACACACGAGCTGCTCTACACTCGAGCTCCCGTCTGCTCTACACACGAGGGGCTCTATACTCGAGCTCCCGTCTGCTCTACACATGAGCTCTCGTCTGCTCTACACACGAGGTGCTCTATACTCGAGCTCCCGTCTGCTCTACACACGAGCTCTCGTCTGCTCTACACACGAGTTGCTCTACACACGAGCTGCTCTACCCACGAGCAGCACTACACACGAGCTGCTTTACACACGAATTGTTCTACACACGAGTAGCTCTACACACTAGCAGCACTACACCTTCTTGCCGAATTAATGGCGAGCCGAGGCGTAGTAAGACCGCGGCATCAGCAGTAAATAAGATGCCAGAATGAAAACCCGTCCTCCAC
>NW_025934311.1:0-2817 GCF_000764305.2 Hyalella azteca | reverse complement strand
CCAATTACAGGGGTTGGACAAAATAAGGGAAACTCCAGGCATTTTGATATCGTAATATTTGAACATGTTATTAACAATGAAAAATTTACATATTTTTATATTTCATTATTATTGTTACTGCTAATTGATATTTTATCATTGCACAAATATTTTAGTGAAAATTTTGTGTCTATTACCTACCCTGTAACCTATAAATGGCAAGCCTCTCTGACTTTCAAAGAGGCCAAATTGTTAGTGCCCGTATGTCAGGTGCTAGTGTGACAGAAACTTCAGGTATGCTTGACGTTTCTGGAGGTACTGTCTCAAAAGTAATCGAATTGTGAGGGGCAATCGAAAGCCCACGGCTGTTAAAATTAGTGCAGCAGACCTTAACCAACACCTAATAGGAACCCAGTTCCCATAAAGACTGTCCGCCGAGAGCTGCACAGATCTGGGTTCTATGGATGAGCTGCAATTTGAAAACCTCTGGTTTCAAATACAAATGCTTCAAAGCGTTTGGAGTGCTTTAAAGCCCTACAGAATTGATCTATCGAGCAGTGGAAAATATGATTTTCACTGACGAATCATCGTTTACGAAATTGCCAATCTCTGGCCGATTTTACGTATGGAGACAGCCAAAAGAGTCATTTAATCCCGACTGCCTCCTTCCAACCGTAAAATATGGCGGAGAATCTGTGATGATCTGGGGTGCTATTTCTTGAAAATACTGCGGACCAATTATTTCTCTTCATGGAAGAATCAACAGTCGTGATTATTTAGGAATTTTGGAGGAGCATTCTTCATCCAATGGGTCAAGCACAGTTTCCGGAGGTGAACGCCATCTTTCAAGATGATAATGCCCCGATCCATACAGCTGGAACTGTTTAAAAATTGCACAATGAACATTCTAATGAAGTTGAGCATCTCATTTGGCCACCAAAATCTCTAGACCTGGCTATTATCTAGCATTTATGATCGATTTTAGAGATACAAGTCAGAGGTCTATTTCACTGCCATCGTCTTTAAAAGAGCTAGAGGGAGTTTTAACTGAATAATGGGATAAAATTCATCTGAAAATAATTCACAATTTGTATAATTCAATACCTCGGAGAATCAAGGCTGTAATTGCCGCAAACGGTGGACCTACACCATTCAAAAATATGTTTTGTATATTTCTCAGGTGTTTAATTCCCTCTTAATGTCTAACCCCTGTATTTGTGTAAGTACATGTGTATCATGTACTTATATCCAAAAAAATTCTGTATTCAATGCTTCCCATAACTTGAAAATGAATATTGTTCCATTCAAAATGTCGATAATGAATTAAAAATACTTTGTTAAACCTGCATTTTGATCAACGAAGATCGTCTGGAGAATATTGTTCAGCCTTGGAAATTTAAATCAATTGAATCTCTGGCCATTAACCATCCGTGTTTAAACAAACTTATTCTGCCGTCTAATACTTCTGAAGTCGTGACCAGGCAGCGAGAGATCAAATGATATCTGTGAGACACAGAGCTGAACTAATTTCGATAAAAAACACACTAACCGAACGTGAACTCATAATTATAAAATATTCGGAAATGCGGAAATCTGTTTCGAACTTTCTCAAGGCTTTTCGATCGAGCGGATTCATATCAAGATCCATGATGAATTCAACAGGCTCCGTGACACCCAAGACAAAAACGTCAAACTTCAAACTATACGCAGGAATGGCCCTTTCAAAAGAGCGGGTGTTCTTCTAGAATCTGGTGTAATCTATAAATTTTGTTTAGGAGAAGTTGGTAAACTTATTCATTATTTGGACTACATTGGAGTAATTGAGCAGCCGTTTATCTTGCCACTTGAGACAAGCTCGCAACCAGACCATGTATCATAGTATTCCAATGGAGCAAGTTCATCTCAAGGTCCGCGATAAATCCAACCGCTCCGTGACATCCTTGACAACAACGTTAAACTCAACGAGATCGTCACTCCCACTGTGCTGAAGGAACCCAACAGCATCGTCTTCATATATTGGCCCGACATCATCTGACCTAAGATAGCTGAAGCCCTCATCTCTACGCATTGGACTCCATGCAGCTGTCCATCTCACAACTACCGGATCTTCTGAACTTTGAGATTGTTTCGGAGTTATTTTGACTGTTCTAAATTTTCGTGTTGTATCATATTTAGGTGCATCATGTATTTATTTACGCCACAATTTCGGTATTCAATGTTTCCTATAACTTGAAAATTAATGTTGTTACTTTCGAACCGTCGTTAATTAATTAAAATTACTTCCTTGAACCTGCATTTTGATCAATCGACGTCATCTGTAGAATATTGTTAAATCTTGAAAACCTAAATCAATGAATTCTCTGGCCATTAAGAACTCATGTTTACCCAATTATTTTTCAATTATTTTCCCTTTCAAGTCGATCGTTAATCAATGTTCTCGAATGCTTCACAAATATTAGTTATAAAAAATTTCTCAACTCATTATTGATGAAGACTAAAATTCTGCCTTAGTTTTAGGAAAAGCTTGAACAAAAGGCACTAAACTCTTAAACTCGTTCACATACGATACAAATCTTGAATAAAATGCAGTTAATACGAGTAACAAGAAACCCTTCTTTCGAAACACGAATAAAAAGAGTTCTTTCTTCTCGAAACTTGAAATAAGAATAATTAATAGATTATTCTTCAAAATCAACGCGTTTGATATTCTGGTAGAGCTGCCAGGCCAAGTTGGTGGCGCTACCTTCGTTCAGAACGCACGTTGTTGACGACGCTACGCGAACAAAGCACATAAGCTCGGCCATTAAACTTTACAAAACTTTGCTGGCAAGAATGAAT
>NW_025934310.1:0-555 GCF_000764305.2 Hyalella azteca | reverse complement strand
TTTTTAATCTACCGTCCGTAGAAAAGATCTGATCAAAAGGCCAGTCTAGTCAAGAAAAGTACAAGAATCGGCGACAGGCCTATCCAGGCCTATTCATTAATGCCGAAGATACTATACTACTATACTATACTAAAACAAAAATTTGTCTGTTTACAATTTCATGAGAATAAGAACTTTACGAGTTTTAAGACAAGGTAAATTATGAACAGATAGTTTCTTGTTATGTTGATTACTTTCTCGTTACTTAAGTTTTAGTTCTCCTTCGTACCTACTTTCATTTTCACCACTGATCGTCAATATTTTTACAACATTCTAGCCATTTCCCAGGCATTAAAATCTTTACGGCAACGATGGGGGACTCCCGCGACAATGGTGGAGGTGGTGGTATCAGTGATGGAGGTGGTGGTATCAGTGACGGAGGTGGTGGTATCAGTGATGGAGGGGGTGGTGGCGGCGGATATACATGTCATTGTCTTTGATTTTGAACCTAGGTTCAACCCAAGCGAATGGAAGTGCATCTTTAAAAGTTTCATTTACATAACATGTTACCTTGCA
>NW_025934309.1:99728-113347 GCF_000764305.2 Hyalella azteca | reverse complement strand
GCCGGTCGGTTGCTGTTAATGTTAAGCTCAAGATATTCATGGTTATGACGTATTTCTAATTATGCTAATAGAATCACTGGCATTAGAATGATACAACTAAAATACATATCATCCCATCGGAAATAAATCAGTGTCGTGTTTACCGTTACATTATGAACGAAATATGTAAAATCTAAGCGTCATAAATCAAAGCCAATCACTTGTTTAAAATCTAGAAATCAATTTAACTTCAACTTTGGAGAAAATAATGACAAACGATAGCTAAATTTTACCATAAATGTGAATAATATTAAATCGAATTGCAAAACGGCTATTCCTCCTTGGAATAAAACAAATCCTATAGGATGCTAGTTTTTCTCTACAATGCTTAGGTGATATTTATGATCAGTAGCTGGGAGCGAATAATAATCTTTTCAAGCAAGCGGTTTAGTCAATACTTTCAACCAAGTCACTCAAGGAGCATTCAAATTGTTTCATTTTCAAGTTTAAGGTTATATAAACTTATATAAAATGCTGCGGGAGCCAACACGATCTCCCTTATAAGTTTAGCATGCTTCAAAGATTTTATGACACAATCAATTGCACTTTTGGTGTCGGTAATTTACTTGCTCAATTCCCCCCGTACTTAATAATTTAACTTTTTATAAATTATCAATGTAGCGTCCGCGACAATAAGATTCTGTGCCGTGTCGGTTTTTGAGTATAATAAGAATTGAGCAATAGTTTAATGCTCGTAAATGACCAAGTAAAATATGAAATGGCCTTCCCATAGCATACCGCAAGAAGTTTATACATACATATTTTTTATCTGTAAAGTTTACTGCCTTAAATCTAAACAAGAATGAACATTGCAGTTTCTGGGTCGCTCATCGATTAAGTTTTTCAATCATTATGAAATCAAATACATTACACCTATAGTAAAATGTTCGAATGAACGTTTTCAAGTGCTTATATTATCATAATAAATCACCTATCTAATAAAAATTGCATAAAAAGCGAATTCTCTGCACACACACAAGTTTTCACATGTGAAATTTCTATTGCTTTTCAACTCCATAATTATTATTATTATTTTTTTTAGTGCATAACAATAGAGCTCTCTGTTTGAAATTGTATGTAATGTGCACAGCAGGATAATCAATTAAACAAATAAGCTGAAACAATAAATTCAAATTTTCCAGAAAGAGTAATTAAATTGAGTGGAAAAATTTGATTAATTTATCTGAATAAAATTACAGAAAACAAGCATTTACTTTCCAATGGAATTTTAATTTCACGATACCCAGGAGCCAAGAAGAAAAAGTTTTCGTATATTCAAGATACCAATTCTCTCACTCTCAGGTGACACACATTTAATTTCAGTGAAATTCTGTCAGAAGTAGCGATGACATGCAGCTTTGTCAATATGGTTGAATTTATATATTCAGCTGGTCAACAGGTTCAGAAGCTTTGAGCATGATCTCCAGTTTGCATGTTGGGGCGGCCACAGTTTTCAAAATATCCATGTTTTTCTTGTCCTGGATGCAACCGTTGAAATATGTCACCTGACACCTACAAAATAATGCAGATAAAATTAGATTTCACTTTGCGAATGCCATGAAGGATATTATATCATAAATGATATACGATATATGAAAAGTTTACTAAATTTGTCATCAGAAATTTTTGGTGTGATGAATTTACCATGGAATTATCTTGACCAAAGTTTTGGTCATGACTATTACTGAGTATAAAATCAAATTATATTGGCCACCAAAATTTAGGTTCTGCTGAATTTAATCGAATATAATTATAATCGGTTCAACTTACTTTGCTTTGTTGAAATGTGATAGATAAGCATCACACGGAGAGTCTATTTTTCGAGAAAAATCTAACTCAATTTTTCCAGTGAAATTTTCAATGATTGAACCCCATTCAGCAGGCGGTGCTGTAGCTGGGTCTAAATTCACTCGAATGGCTTTACGATCATCGTCCGTTAGGAACCTCGCCATTCTTCTTTCATCGTCCGTCAGGAACCTCGCCATTCTTTTTGCATCGTCCTCTGCTCGGAAACGTTAATCAACTTACATAAAATCGAATCGTAATAATAATTTTAACTCATTTATACGATGTAGCGTTTCCAAATGAATTAATGAGATCCGAAAGTACTAAAAAAAATCCCTTCAAGAACTATTCAGAAAATTAATTTTCCATTGAGTATCAACTTATTCATGTATGCCACGAACCGTTCTCCAGCAACCATGCTACACTTCTCTCTTTCTCGACGGCTTCCTTCAACTTTTTGTTGTCCCCGCAGCTCTTTAGTACTTCGGTCCATGTGTCAAAGTCGGCACCCGCCTTTTGCATGGCTTGGCGCAGTTCCTCCCAGCGATAGTTGAGGGAAGTCTTGTGTTCCTCAGAAGACAACTCCTTGATCACCCATACCAGAACGTTGCGCATCCTAAAAGAGTTAGAAAAGAGAAAGTTGCTGGAGCTAGATTCTGACAAATTCAAATATATCTTTTATTTGAAGTGAAGAATTTATATATAAAGAATTTATTCCGTGTAATACACTTAAGCGAAAAATAGAGAAACCAAATTGGCCAAAAATTCGAATGGCTAAAAATCACACTCGGGTACACACGATTGCGACAATATGGCGTACACATAAAATAATATTAGTAATTGCGTTTGCAAATGGGTTTTACTTGTAATCACCTGTTTTAGTGTGGATAAGTGCCCACATTTTAGCGGTTTTATCTAGTCCTTCTTTTATAACTTGTCCTTGTCGAAGAGTAGACGTCGAAAGAAAAAACTGATTGACTAAAATCGTTCGTGGAAGATTCATCGCAAGGAATTATCTTTATTATTGGCTTAAGGAAGAGCATTTCATATTAGTGCTTGTGATAACGCTGTTTTTAGGAATTGGATCGTTAGATGGTGTTTGATTTTCCGGTGTATTTTGTTAACGAACGAACGAATAAATATGAAACAGACTTTGGTCTTCATTCGTTCAATGCAGTTTCTGATTATTTTCTTGACACTATACACTTCTTGTTTCAGGAAGAAATGTCGATTATCCAATCCCGTTGTCAACTTTAAGCCGAAAAATACGGAAGATTGTTTCAAAACTCTATACATGGGTAATTTAGTTACCATAGTTAACAATGAAAATTAACTGTACGTTATTAGTTCTATTGAATTGGTTATTGTGAATAAATATCATATGGATAAACTAGATATCAACTAGTTCTTATCTCGATAGCAACTGTCTATTCCCTCGAAATTTTCGTTTGAAAATTTGTTATCAGGTTCGCAATTGAAGTAGAGGTTAAACCGCGAAAACATTCCTTTGGTGTTAACAATGCAATATCTTCTAATCTAATGAAAATGAGAGTTCAAGTTCTAATGAGAGTTCAAGTGTGAGTTTGCCTGAGTTTGAAGCCATAAACTAGCCATAAATAATGGCTATTTGGGCAAGCTGCTGATACAACCGTTGTGTCGGGACTTTAGCTAGATTTGAATTTTTTAGTGCTGAAATGATACCGCCATGCAAAACGGGGAGGTTGGACAGATTATTTGAAAATTAAAGTGGGATTTTCAACTTGGTTCGGGCAAGTTTTATTAAACTTGTTGAAATTGAAGTTCACTTCGACTTTAAAACTCGTAGTTCAATGTGAGTTCCACGATAAATGAGAGTTATTACTGGTCGTTTTATACGATTCAGGATCACAGGATCCGTTGAACAGGTTTCGGGATTGCTTTAGACGAGGTGATGGGATTTTGGATGACAGACTGACTGGATTTACACAAAGTATAGGTAAATTTCCGAAAACTCTCAAGCAAGATTCGGAAAAATTGTGTTGAAATCATGTAACGACGGGCTTAGACGCAAGTTATTTAATAATTTTCGTGTATATATATGGGCATATTCTACTGGAAATCAATTTGTGTCAATTAAGTTTCTACAAGCTTTGAAACTTTGTCTGAGCGTGAGCTGTACCGAAAGAGTTTGCTGCCAAGTTTCTTCCATATACCTTCAATTTAACATACATCGATAGAAATTCGTTGTGTATATGTTAAATGTCTTCTTTTTCTGTAAGTTCATCGGAGTTTGTAAAGATAAATTTAATCCTCTTATTCAGGCTAAAATGCATAGGTAGATCCTTTTTAAATAACATGAATTGAACTTCGTGAGCCTATTTCGTTATTCGAATGGACCGAATGGTATCACACAGGAACGTGCCAAAGTCATCTCGTCATTATATATCAAAATTACCAAAGAAAAGGCCGCTTTCTAAAACTGTATTGCCGAAAAGTTGAGTTCATCAGTTACTTATCTTCATCCCTAATTTCCAGACAGTAAGAGTCACTGGTATATGGGTACTGAATAATTTGAAAATTAAATATTGAAGGAATTTTCTCACCGCAATGATAAATGGTATAAAATTTATGCTATTAAATCATGCTGCGCTGAGGAATTAGGCAAAATGTTGTTAACTGGTTTTGATTTACCTTGTCATTGGTTTCGGTCGCCACATCATGATAGATTCCAAGGTTTCACGCATGTCACACAGGCGACGCACTATGTATTTCGCTGCGAAGTATTCTTGAACGCTCTCATGTTGAAAAGAGCGGGTATTTCCTTTTTTTATCAGAACGATGTCAGCAGCCAGATGAGCGAGTGCACTTCCTGCAGCGTCATAGTTCTTCAACTCCTGGCGGCAAAGGCGTTCCAGCCGAGACAGCTGTTCCTCTGAAATGGTGTTCATTTGACCATGAATTTGTTGCACTGCAAATTCTCCGATGACCACGAGCAAATCATCACTCAGCCTCTTGCAGTTGAAAATTCCCTGTCGCTGCAACTTGCACTCCAGTAATTTTCTGTATAATAGGTGAAGATCTGGTGCCACTTCTGTTACTTGAGTCGTTTTACCTAATCTGGGTTTATTCTTCTGAAGTTCTTGGCACAGGTACTGCAAACTCGCCGGCGATTGGAAACAATCTCGCACGTTCTTATTCAATTCATTAAATTTTTCGAGCAATTCTTTTTTTTTATCCTCAGTATGAGTTCTGCTGTAGTTCCGTAGAAATGTTTTTTGATCATTCAGGTTTTCGATAGGCTTCATTCTGAAACCATTTTCTTTCAGGCCTATCTTTTTGATGCGAGTTGAAAGTTCCGGCTCTTTTTGTGAAATGGTTGATATGAGAACTTTACAATCCGTAAACTGGACTTTCCTAAGCAAGTCTTCTAGTACGCGAGACGAGTCTCTGTTCAAGTCATCTGATCCTTTAACGAGGAACAATGTTTTTAGACTTAGGATTTCTTGAACAATCTCTGAAGCTCCTAGTTCGTGACACAGTTTACGAAGACAGTGTTCTACGACGTCCTCCAGGCTGGTAGCTGTTCTGTCGGAGCAATCGTAGTAGATCAGTAGTTGAAATTTTGATAAGTAATCCTTGTTCCTCTCTGCTTTGTAGAACTGTAAAGTTAAGTTTTTAATTAATGTCGTTTTTCCACAGCCCGGTGCTCCAATGAGGATCACTACTTGCTCTTGCTCAAGGCTCAAAAGTTGTCTTGAATCTACGGGTTGAGAAATAGGTGATTCTGGCTTGTTGTGTTCACCAAATTTAACATTCTCGAAGATATCCATTCCATGGAAAAGATCGGTTGACTGAGGGATTTTAGTAACGAACAATCTATTCTCCTTAAGAATACAGTTGAAGTATTCACGGCAAGCCCTCTTCAGTTCAATTAAATTCTGAGTCTTTACGTGGCCTAACTTTTCTTTTTTTTCTTTCTTGACCTGATTGTCTTCGACTTGTGGCATGACTTTCGTTGTGACGATCTGATCGATTCTCTTTTTTATTTCTTCATGCACCTTATTTGCGTCTGATTCAGAAACCTCGTAAGTGATTGAGGACTTGGTTACCAATTGAATGAGAGCTGTTTTGATTTCTTCAACTTTTCCTTGGTCTTTTAGGTCACTGGTATTGTGCATTATCTTATTTCTGAGTACTTTAATTCGTTTGAACGAAGCGAAAGCTTCCTGCTCCTCCTTACTATCCTTCCGCGGTGAAATTTCATGAAAGGCACACATAAGACTGAATAGCAGCGTAACATCGAAGTCAGCTGAATTGGTGTTTACTTCTATCACTTTCTTCATGTCTTTGTGGTTGATCAGGCGCTTCCAATCATTCTTGGTGAGCGGTCTGTTAAGTTTCCTCTGTATATATTGTTCGTAAGTTTCTGCATCATCTTTATCGGGCGACGCCCACGCAACGACTTGCCGTAAGACGTCGGGCACGAGCTGCGTGACCGTAATGGTATTCCTGGAAACGATCTCGTCCTTTTCGGACAACTTAGATATCCCCACCTCAATCTTGTTGACAAAATCCATCTTGTTCTGCGCGAAAATGAAAGAAAAATCAGCGACGTGTTATCGTTATAATAATAGTTAATGTGAGCAGAATGACTCATCCCATGAGTGACAATTCTCCTTTGCCGCACTTGTTAGGTTAACTCTCCAATACAATAATTAATTGGTTACAATCGTCCATAATGGGAAATAGCAAATGAGTTTAGTCCGATTGAAATGGAAATCGTGCGATGAAAAAGGTGACTGAGTTAGCAATATCACAGATTCGTCGATTTAAGGTACATTAATAAATCTAAAAAAAAGTCTGGAATTTCCATACATCTAACGGCAACAGAGACATTCATAATACTTGACATTGTTAAAGATTCTTAATTAGTATATACCTTAAATGAAATTTCATGCATCAAATTAAATTCATAAGTTATCCATTATAAATATGAGAAAAATTCTGTCATAATTTAGAAATATTCTATCGCACCAAGAATAATTAAAGAACATTGTCATTACGTCAGCTAATTTAATTCTACACCATTAGAAATCCAAGTAAAATATATCATTTAAGAAGCACATGCCACGGAGAACTACATACTATCAAATTTGTCACCAAACAAGATAAGTTAAATCAAGGACGTAACTTAACACTTAAAAATGTAAAAAATTCAAATTTTCTATATCGGTGAGAAACAAAATGAAATTCAAAATGATTTTCAGTCTAACGTTCCTGAATATTTGATTCAGCCCTCAGAAAATTAACATTGTAAATGGTTGAAACTCACTAGTGGGTTGAAGGGTTGTGCACTCCTCTACTGCGGCCAAGCAAGTGACGGAGGTAACGCTGAATTCTCACTTATATAAACTTTCTCTTTCATACCAGACTTCTTATCAACATAATAAAATGATAAGAAGGGATGATAAGGAAAACCTCTCTTAGGTTGTAATTGAAATTTTTTGATCTTGTGATAATGAATCAGCATTCAATAAATATTTAAAACAATCAAGTGTTAGTGCCTTCACTGAAACTATTTGCATGTAGAAAAATGAAAACTGGTGGGCTTAACTTTAGATGTCCAAGCTTTGTGCAAGCTTATCCATTGAATTTGTGTAATGTATTGATTATTTAAGGTAAAATTGTATCCAAATACCCGTCTACTTTTTTTATTGCAAAAAATACGATCAAATAAAAAAGGGATTTCCAATCTTCTCTTGATTTAAAAAACTTGAAAAGTAATTAAATGAGAAGAATTAAACTTCTTTCAGAATTATGCAAATTAAAAATAAACAGAGAAAACCTCGAGCAGAACTCGCGATGAAGTGCTAGAAAACAATGACTAACATTACACTCACGTGTGTGTAATGTATGATATAGTGATTGACTGATTGCTGGGTTTCAGCATATATGACAGTACAATATAAAATCATTGAGACATGTGACGCTCATCTCTCGTCGCTCAAAAAAAATTCGTGCGGCTGTGAGTAAAAATTGAAATCTTTTAAGGCTATCGTTTTTTTTCTTTGTTCATTCTTGGGTTGTTAAACCCATGTATAGAGTTGTCTTACAGTTCACATAATAACTAGCAAATATTGGGATATATCCAATTATAATATTACGGGTACTAGGATACGAGTAATTCCAAGTATTAACAGGAACTTTTGGCGTTTCCTCAATTATACAAATCTAACCTCTCAGGACGTGAGATTTGCAGCCTCGACTATCTAATCTTTTATCAGAGCTTAAACTGATAAATTCTCACACCTATGCATACTGTGTGCTCCTCTCAGCAGAATTTTTCTTTTCCGTTCATTTCACATATAATGTCATGATCATTTGAAGTTTATAGTTTTTATTTATACTCCAGAGAAGCTTCTTCTTTCCTAATATTATTCTTTCGTGAGAAAAATACTGCGGTTCATAACAATTTCATCAGTTATATTGTAGAAATAATTCGATAAAAAAGCACGAGCGTTAGAGTTGCCTACTGCTTGGGTAATTCTGGTTCGAAACGCCACATTCAATACTCGTAACCAAAAATTATAAAATTACATGCACACATTTCAGGGCTCATTACGCGCTGGTGAGGCCTGTTTTCTCATTTCAACCTCCTCCTGTTTTGAGGAGGTTGAATGAGTTTTTTCCCCGTTTTGATGGAAAAAAAGGGTAACGAAGCGATTTAATTTTCCCGCGTAAGGTATTAATTGAAAACGGAATGTGGCAAAATTTAGAATAATATCCGCGTATCACTACAATGAGCTTTAGAGTGCGTGTATATAATTTCATAATTGTTGCTTACGAATTGAGTGCGTAAATATAGTTTTAAAAGCACGCTATTTCTAAGCTCTGAATCACTAAACCTCGCTGAGTTATATAAACGAACGCTATTAGTTCAGGACCCATCCGCAAAATGACTTAAAAAAATTATCGTTCGATGATATGGAAGCGCCGTAAAATAATTAGAACTCGTTTGATTTTCCATCATTGTGCAAATTATACAAAAGTGGCAATGAATATTAGACACATATATTAATTCAGAATGAAAAAGTTACCGTGCGCGCATGAAATTTTAACCAATTTATCTGGATAAGGAGATTCACAGATTATCTCACAATCCATCTCGATTAGATATCGTGCTTAGACTGATGGAATATTATTTACTTTGCCTTTAGAACTGCTAAATAGAATTTACAATGCAACACTTACGAACATCATGATTCATGTTCCCAATGTTTCAAATGTTTTCTACGGCAACGTAACTAATCGCAATTTTGTGCAATCAATGTTATCGAACAATATCTCTTCGCTAACTCTCTAAGAACATGTAGTTGAACAATTTTTGAAATTAATTAATTATTTTCGGAATTAAAAATTGATCAATGAGTAAACCAGTATTTACCATACGTATTTTTATCACGTTCAAAACTGTGAATCTACAAAGTACAAATCGAATTTCAGGGTATTGTCATTTCGTGTACAATATCAAAAGCTCCCAAGGCTTGCCCGCCGCTCAAAAAGATCATGATAGGTAATGCAGCGGTAATCTAATAACAATAGAACCGATATTTAGCACTGCATGGCAGCATAATTACTGACAAATTTCACGTGGTACTGCAAAATGAGATCACAGTCAGTCCGAATCATTAAAAAACGGTGGCAAATGCAGCTTCTCTCACAAAATTTGGGGTATGCTTCAGCCTCCGCAGCACACTCAACACATTTCGATTGGAATTATTTTGGGTCTGCTAGGCCACCCGATCGAAATCAACGACTAGTCAGAATCCTTTTGATGACTTTATATTCACTTGAGAGTATAGTTGAACAATTTCAAATAATTAATTAATTTCGGAATTAAAAATAAATCAGTAGGCGCAAATCAGCATTTACCCTATGCATTTAACACGTTCAAAATTGTGCAAATCAACAAAATACAAGTCCAAGCACAGGGTATCGTCATTTCTTGTACAGCATCTTAAACTCCCATGACTTACCGCCGCTCAAAGAGATCATCTACGGCGACGCAGCGGCAATCTAATAACAGTAGAACCGAGATTCAGCAATGCATAGCAACAAAATTACTGACAAATTTCTCAAGATACACGCCAAATGAGAACATGTACAGTCAGTCCCAATTTTGATCATTAAAAAAGAACGGGTCAAATGCAACTTCCCTCACAAAATTTGAGGCATTTGGGGTATGCTTCAACCTCCGCGGCACATTCAACATAATTGAATTGGAATTATTTTATGTCTGATATTCCACACGATCGAAATCCACGACTAATCAGAATCTCCTTGACGACTTTATAGGCATTTGAGAGTATGGAAAAATTTAGCTGGGTCAAGCCTAACGAGCCTGTAAGCTGCCCAGAAGCTGCACTTTAAGCCACGGTCGGAAATTCTCCGGCAGCACCCGAAAAAATATAGGTATATATAATACCAGAATCCAGACGGTGCCCGTTCGAGTGCGTGTATAAGTGTTTGTTTGTTATCCATAAGGAATCGTTCTAGATTGCTCAAATTTGTGATTGAAGGAATCACATTAACTTCATATTTGCTTTTCTTTTTTTCTTAATGCTCTAATATAAGCGAATTAGGTAAATATGCAATTCGAGTTCAATGGTGGGACCCTGTGACTATGACGGTGATGTGTGGAACATTTTACCGTTGCCAGGTACCTCGTGTTGGGCAGAAAACATTATGATGCTGGAAAATATCTTCTGGAATCCCCTCGCATACCACAGTTTTGGAATCACTATGTTAGAAGGGATCACTGAAAATAGCGATTATCAACGGTTTTCGTTAATAATAGAAATACTAGTAAAGCTTTTACATCGGCGAAAAACCAGTTGATGCAGTGGATGGCTCATCAATATGAGGAAATTATTTCTCATTAACTGTGCATTTCTTAAAGAAATTGTTGCTTTTTTTCAAGAATCTGAGAAATTATCTCCTGCATAGCTAAGAAAGTAAAATTTTATTTATTGTTCATTGTCGACATCAGTACAAATAAAAAATTTGTCGTACTGATAAAAAATAAAACGATCACTTTGGCTATAAGTGTTTTTCAATCACTATGGGCGAGATGCCGTGTTGTGAGATGCCGTTGTCAATTCATACAACAGAAAACTGAAAGCATCGTCTTCTAAATTTTCATCTATTTTAAATAGTCTGATTAATAACGATTTGGTAACGTTCCTCATAGCAGAGATTACGCAACACTGTTGTTGCTCGATTTACAGTTAGTTGATTGTAAATAACTTCGTACAATATTTTGTCAGTTGTGGCGAGAAACGTTTTTCCCACTAGCATTATTACCCACGATTCTGAATACTAAGTATGCCCTTAGTATTCAGCAAGTTACAGAAGCAAGCATTGCTATTAAATTACGTTTAAATTCAATTGCCCCTCTCTTCCTCTCACCGCTTAGGAAGGAGGCAGGCTATCACAATGGCAGGCTCGCCAGAGCTGCCCCGCATACGGGGACGAACTCAATAAGAACCGATCAGTGGCCGCCAGAGACTGTCGTAGCTGTCTGACTTGGGGTTGGAATGTTGATCATTAAGCGGTCATAGAGAAGCTGATTTACTAAGCTCCTCTAGTCCTGTTCTTTTCCTGTTTCAGAGTCAAGCCCTTTTCTAAATTTTGTTAGGGTTACTCAACTCGTTACCAGTGCGTTCCTGGACAACAAAAAACGGGCGTATAGCGCAGCTACAGTGACTGGCAAAAATAAATCTCGAGAATATGCTATTATTTTGAGCGTGATTTACCTTGAATTAGTTCTTGTTTTAAAATGAAAAGTCCGAATATTAACTGTCATAATTTAACTGCATTGATGTTCAGTCATTAATCAATGCAACATTGTGTTTTCTGAAAATCTGTGGAACATTACGGTCAAGAAAATGAGCCTGGTGCGAACCTCTCCCAAGATACGACGAGATAAGAGGTGATATCGTGGCCGATGACGCACGTAAAATTTATAATAAACTCTCTTTCTGAATTTTCCTACCTGGTAGAGAAAAAAAACAAAGTTGAAAATTGAGTAATACACTCTCAAAGAATATATTTCGCTCACATCTCTTGTTTGTTAACGCAAGAATAAGATAAAAAGGGTTGATAAGAAAAACGTCGTTTAGTTTGCTAGGGAAATTTTGTTGATCTATTTATAATGAATCCGCATTCAATAAATATTTAAAACAAATAGGTGTTATTGCCTGCAATAAAACTATGTGTACGTAGAAAACTGAAAACTGGTGGGCCTAAATTCAGATGTCTAAGCTTTGTGTGCGCTTATCCATTCAATTTGTGTAATGTATTTATTTATTAACGCAAATTTGTATTCAAATACCCGTCTATTTTTTATACAGCAAAAATGCAATGAAAGGTAAAAAAAGTTTATTTTTTTCACATGATTTTAAAAACTTGGAAAAAGATTAAACGCTTCCTTCAGGATGTAAACAAGTTATAAATAAACAGAGAAAACCTCGAGCAGAACTCATGATGAGGTGCTAGAAAACAATGACTAATATTAAACTCATTTGTGTGAATGTATGATAGAGTGATTGTTAGATCTCGGTAAATTTTACGGTACAATACAAAATCCTTGAGAAATATGACAAGCTCGTAACTCTTCGCTCAAAAAAAAAAAAATGATCGTGCGGCTGTCAGTATAAATTGAGATCATTTAAAATTAAATTTTTTCTCTGTTCATTTATTGGTTGGTAAACCAATGTGTAGAGTTGTCCTAAAGTTCACCATAAAAACTTAGCAAATATTGGGATAACTCCATTTTTATTATTATGAGTACTAGGATAAGAGTAATTCCAAGTATTAACAGGAACTTTTGGCGTTTCCTCAATTTTACAAACCTAACCTCTAAGGAGCTAAGACTTGCAGACTTGGCTATCTAATCTTTTAACAGAGCTTAGATGTTCGAACTGATAATTTCTCACACATATGCATGATGTGTGATTATATCTTTGCAGCATTTTTCTCTTCCGTTCACTTCATATATAATACCATGATAATTTGAAATTATTGTTCATAATTAAACTCCAGTAAAGCTTCTTCTTTAATGTTTTTAGCACAAAAACACTGCGGTTCATGACGATTTAGAAAAAATATTGTAGAACTAAATCGATAAACGAGTGCTTGCGTTAGAGTGGGCAACTGCTTGGGCCTTTCTGGTTCGGTATGTCACAATCAATAAACTCGGAACCAATATAATTATATAGGTAAATACACTCATTTCTAAAAATTTAAAAGCAAAGAAAATAGCCAGAAAATTCACCATTTCTTAAAAAGGAAAACGTTTCGGAGACCAGCTCCATCATCAGTTCAAAACCTAAAACACAGGTACAAATAATTAGCAATAAATTCACATTGATGCATAAATCGTCAAATGAGAAACAAACAAGAATGAAGCAAACACGGGCACAAATCTATCTATTTACAATTTCGAGGGGATATGAACTATTAGCGGCATTTAAAATAGGCTTTTGTTTAAAAATATAAAGGGACTCTAGAATTCGCAAGTCGGAAACACCGGTCGTGGAGGCTAAAATTCGAAAATCACTATCGGACACTGGCACGTTGCACTGCTCGGCATGGACGCGTACTGCTGAATGAGGGGGATGCGCAAGCAGGTTTCCTGTTCTAAAACTCCTTCCTTTATGCTCCGCCAGCCTAGTATAAAAGTTGCGAGATGTCATACCGACATACGCAGATGCGCATAGCGCACAACTATATTGATAAACTAGGGACGATCGCAT
>NW_025934309.1:14146-99598 GCF_000764305.2 Hyalella azteca | reverse complement strand
GGCGTATGTCGGTATGACATCTCGCAACTTTTATACTAGGCTGGCGGAGCATAAAGGAAGGAGTTTTAGAACAGGAAACCTGCTTGCGCATCCCCCTCATTCAGCAGTACGCGTCCATGCCGAGCAGTGCAACGTGCCAGTGTCCGATAGTGATTTTCGAATTTTAGCCTCCACGACCGGTGTTTCCGACTTGCGAATTCTAGAGTCCCTTTATATTTTTAAACAAAAGCCTATTTTAAATGCCGCTAATAGTTCATATCCCCTCGAAATTGTAAATAGATAGATTTGTGCCCGTGTTTGCTTCATTCTTGTTTGTTTCTCATTTGACGATTTATGCATCAATGTGAATTTATTGCTAATTATTTGTACCTGTGTTTTAGGTTTTGAACTGATGATGGAGCTGGTCTCCGAAACGTTTTCCTTTTTAAGAAATGGTGAATTTTCTGGCTATTTTCTTTGCTTTTAAATTTTTGATAAACTTGCGATTTAAGCAGTCAAGTGATTTTAACACTCATTTCTAGGCTCATAGCGCAGTGGCGAGTAATTTTTTCTCATAATCTCCTCCCGGTTTCAATAAAAACGGTGAACAGGTGAATTGAGGCGGTTCGGCGCTCTTTTTTGTCTGAAATTGTATCCAATAATTTTGAAATTAAAAAGTTTTTCTTGCCCAATGCACTGTGGCGTGGATAATTTTCATATTTTTACCTTGTTTGGTTAGGCTAGGGTAGGCTTGGTTAAGTTAGGTTAGGTTAGGTCAGGTGAGGTTACGTTTCAACCGTTGTACCATTTTAACTGAAAACGGGAGGATGTAAATAACGTCGCCACAGCGGGATGAGAATAAGTATTTAGTTTATTTCATTATTATAGGTTATAAATTGAAGGAAAAAAGCGTGACAAATCGCCTTAATTGAGCAGTTTTGAAATTTTATTTGAAAACTGAAGGTAGTAAAATTGGGAATAATATCCTCGTCACACTGCAATGAGGTCGGAATGCGAGTATATAATTTAATAATTGTTGCCTACGAATATAGTCCGTACAAATAATTTTATAAGCACTCCATTTCTTAGCTCTGAAACCCTTAACCTCGCTGAGTCATATATACGAACGCTATTAGTTCAGGGCCTAACAGTAGATGACTTCGAAAAATGTTTGTTTCGAAAAATACGCACATCAAGCAAGCGCAGTAAAATAATGCGAACTCGTTCGTTTTATTATTCTTTTGCAAATTATACGAATGCGGCAATGAATATACGACATTTTTATAAATTCAAAATGCCAGAGTCACCGTGCGTGCACGGAATTATAACAAATTTATCTTCATAATAAAATTAACTAATAATCTCACAATCTTGAACTTGGTGAGATATCGTCTAGCATAGACTGATAGATTATCATTTACTTTGCCTTTAGAACTGCTAAATCGGAGGTACAATGTAACACTTTGGTTGTATGAGCATCATCCTATATGTTCCCAATGTTTCAAAAGTTTTCTACTGCAACGAAAATAATCGTAATTTTGCGCAATCAATGTAATCGAACAATATCTCTCTTCTAACTCTATAGGAAGTTATACTTGAACAATTTCGGAAATTAATTAATTAATTTCGGAATTAAAAATCAAAAAGTGGGTGTACACCAGTTTTTATCCTATGTATTTAGCATATTCAAAATTGTGTAAATATGCAAAATACTAATACAAGCTCAGAGTATCGTTATTTCGCGTATACATCATAAGCTCCCAAGGCTTACCGGCCACTCAAAGAGATCAAGAAATGTAACGCAGCGGCAATCTAATAACATTAGAACCGCGATTCAGCAATACATAGCAAGAAAATTAATGACCAATTTCGCAAGATACTCGCAAAATGAGATCACAGTCAGTCCCATCTGAACACAGTCCCATCAGAAAACGGGGGCTAATGCAGCTTTCCACACAAAATTTAGGGTATGCTTTTGCCACTGCAGGACACTCGCCATGGTTCGATTAGATTTATTTTGGGTCTGCTTGGTCACCCGATTGAATTCAACTAGTCAGACTCTCCTTGACGACTTTATGATCACTTTGGAGTATGGCAAAAGTTGGCTTGGCCAAGCCTACCGAGCCTGCAAGCTGCCCAGAAGCTGCACTTCAAGCCAGGTGCGGAAATGCTCCAGGCAGAGGCCTTCCCGGACGTTCAGGTGCTTGTTCAGTTCCTGAAAAACTATATAACTCGTATGTATATACCCGAATTCAGTTTGTGTCCGTTCGCGTGCGTGCGTGCGTGCGTAGGTGTTGGTTTTGTTATTCACCAGCATTCATTCTGGATTGCTTAAATGTGTGTGATTTGAGAAATAACATGAACTTCATAGGTGCACTTCTTCTTTTTTGATGATCTAATATACTGTGGTCGAATTAAGTAAATATACAATTCAAATTCAATACTGGGACCTTGGGACGGGGCTGCGTGTGACACCTTTTATCATTGCCAGTTACCTTGTGCTGGGCAGGAAACTTTACGATATTAGAAAATATCTACTTTAATTAGCTCTCATACCACTGTCAAAAAAATTATTTTAAGGCTAACAAAAAATTGCAATTTTCTACGGTTTACATAAATAATGGAAATGCAAGCAAAACTTTTATAGCAGCGAAAACCAGTTGATGCAGTAGATGGCTTATCAATATGAGGAAAATATTTCTTTTTAACCGTGTATTTCTGTGAAAAGCTATATATTTCTCCATGAAACTGAAAAAATAATCTCCTGTTTAGACAAGAAAGTAAAAGTTTATTTATCATTCATTGTCGACCACAGATGAAGTGAATGCAATATTATGTCTTAACAACGTTTCACTGCTTACCAATGTCGATTGCACTGCTATAGCGGGTATGTTCGCACTGAATGCTAGTATGTTAACTTTGGCTGTAAATGCTTTCAGTCACTAAGCTAGCGCGGTTTGACAAGCCGTTATCAATCCATCAAAATGAAAAATGAAAGCATCGTCTTCTTAATTTCCGTCTATTTTCCAATTGTTTGCTAAATATCGATTTGGTAACGTTCCCCATAGCAGAGATTACGCAACGCTGTTATTGTTCGGTATACAGTTAGTCGATTTTCAATAACGGATTGCATTATTTCAGCAAGTTACAGAAACAGGCATTGAAGGTAAATAACGTATTAATTCCGTTTCCCCTCCCTTACTCCCACTACTTAGGAAGAGGGCGGGCTATCTCATTGGCAGGCTCGGCCAGAGCTGCTCGGATTCGTGACGAACCCATACGAACAGCTCAGTAGCCGCCTGAGTAGCGACCAGACTCTCGTAGCGTTCTGACTTGGGGTTATAATGTTGACAAAATATCGGATATAGAGAAGCTCATTTACGTGCTCTGCGAGTCCTAGTCGTTGCCTGTTTCAGAGTCAAGCCCTCTACTATATTTTGTTAGGTTTACTCTAGTCGTCCCCAGCGTGATCCTGGACAACATAAGCCGTACGTGTTGCGCAGCTACATTGACTGGCATGGACAAATCTCGAGAATGGGCAATTGTTTTGAGCGTTATTTACCGTGAATAATTCTTCATTTTAACGTGATAAGTTTGAATTTCAATTGCAATAATTTCGCTGCAGCTTGAATTCTATGGAACTTGACGGTCGAACAAATTAAGCCTGGCGTGAGCTTCTGTCAAGATACGGCGAGACAAGAGGAGATATCGTTGCCGATTACTATTAGTAATGTATTATTATTATTATTAATATTAGACAAGAGGAGATAATATTGCCGATTACTATTAGAGAGCAGGTGGAGTGATGTGTGAGGATTATTCGTCGAGATTGTCTTGGCGAGCTCCTGCGGTGGTAGCTGGCTTTAGCCGTTTGCCCCGTAATGGCGGACTGTAAATGAAGTCTACGGAAACTAGCTGTTCAAAATTTTTAATTTATGGCCCTTGAAGGTGTTATTGGTCCTCTTAGGTCCTGTTGATGCTCGAAGGTGTTATTGGCGCTCGCAGGTCCTGTTGATGCCCCAAAGGGCAGACATCCGCAGGTAAGGTTGGTGCCCCCAGGTGTGGTTGGTGCCCCCAGGTGTGGTTGGTGCCCCCAGGTGTGGTTGGTCCCTACTCTTCTTTGCCTTAGGCCAGATTATAACAATATCCGCTTAAATATTACTTTTTAAAGACATCACTTCTAAAGAATCCAGTGTCTCCAATGTTAAAGGTGTACAGTGAATTTCTCATTTTATTTCTGAATAATAAAAAATTTATTTTTTTTCAATTTTTTAATATATATTTTTTTCAAAATTACTTATTCTGGCAATTGATTCATGCATTGCATCCGACTTCACATAAGTGTGCAAAATTTCAGATCAATTGGACAGGTAAAAGTGTGTCAAATATCAATTATAAGATTTGTTGCTGACAAAATTATTTTTTTAATTTTTTGATATCGGAAAAAAATTTTTATTCCTAAAATTATTTATTTTGTTATTTGATTCATGCATTGTCTCCAACTTTACGCAAGTGTGCAAACTTTCAGATCGATAGGATAAGTAGAAGTGTATTAAATTTCGATTACAAGATTTGTAGCAGACAAACAAACAGACAAACAAGAAGTGAAGTTAAAGAGAAGTGTTGTGAAAACGCCGCTCTACGTACATGTAGCGACTTACATAATGAGTAAGTATTTCTAGATAGACAGAACTAAAAAATGCGGTGTTATCAAAACATATCTGCGCAAAGTCACATACCTTTAATCCATTTATATGAACATCGAATCTTATAATATCATTATTCAATGGGAGAATTGAATGTAATTACTCGGGGAACCAGATTATGAAGGAGGTTTGAAAAATCTAGACCTGGAAAAGAATCAGCATACAGCTATAACATGCTCCCTTCCACATTACCCAAATTTTCTTCGTGCCTATGGTATGAATTGAATAACTTAATAATTGAATTATTTTATATGGAGTGACGTCAGCACCAAATAAATTCAACCCCTTATTTTCAAGCAGGAGTCAAGTGATACTTCTGCCAAATACCCTCATTTTTTCCGAATTGCATAAGACAAGCCAAGCAATCAGACTTATGAAATTCAATTGCGAAACCATCTTTAATTATTGAATGCTTAATAAGAAAACGAAAACAACGCTATGCTCGCATAAACGTGGATTTCTCGTAAAATCAAAGGTATTTATTTCCCCATGAGTTTAGATTATTATATTGTAAAGGCACAGAAAAGTGCTTTCGTAATCAAATCGGGAGAGTCTGAAGAGACTTCCGAATGACATCGATCTTACATTATCGCAAAATATTATTTTTTCAAAATAAATCGTTTCGAAGATTTACTACGTAGATTTCCTCAATAAAAACACTGATAAGATATAGAGCTTCATATGATGTTTAGTCGTGCTGCGATTTATGTCTTTAGATGTGCCAGTGCTTGATTGATGAGTCATTTGTTATCAAATATATTAAAACTCGTATGAAATTACAAAATGAGAGAGGATTTTGTTAATTATTGAAAGGACACCTTTTATTAATTGTTTCAACAAAGACTGTAAATCTCTTTAAATCCCGAATTTTACTTTCTAGCACTATATACTGCGCCTTTTTTCTATAATGTGCCACAAGAGTGTGGGATTATAATGAAGATTCGTTACCTCAGCATTCGTTCGATAAACACTGCCTCAAAGACTACCATAATGAACAGTTAATAATAAAATGCTCATATTAAAAAAAAGTGATCGCTCTAAATATAAATTTCTTAATGTAGAAGATCATGAGATGCAAGTAATTGGGGATTTTGAATTGATTGTCGAGAAAAAAATATGTTGACACTGAGGTCGCTGCGGTAGCTATCGGAAAAAAAAATTTCCTCTTAATCTTGCAGCGTATCACATAATCGGAAACCGATCTTAATTATCAGTTCCCTCTCAATAGAGTAGAGGGAAACTCAGTAGAGTTCCCTTCCTCATTTTAAGTTCCCCTCAATCAGTACAGAAATCCAGGTAGGCTCGGGACAAGCGGTCATTCTGACTAATCAGCATTCGTGCTCATAAGTGACAGACTGATAGCGCAACTCATGTTGATATTCAATTCCCACCACGCTGATTACAGGAATAAGTCTGTGTGTTAGTTATGGTAATTTTAAAATAGGTACCGGCCTGAAATTATTAGCGTACTGAGGTTTCAATAGGAAAATGCGCAAGGGCGCATGTTATAGCTGCTTGCCGATTCTTTTTCAGTGCTGGATTTATCAAAGGGACTTAATAATTTGGATTCCCGACTATTTTTTCGCCATGCTCACTCTTCCTAGTGAATAAAAGATTTTACATTATGTATAAGTCATACGATTTGTATAAGTTAATCAAGTGCGCAGAGATTTCGATGTATGTAATTCTGCGAAAGGAGGTAAGGGTGTCTAAGCCGAAGCCAAGGCTATGATCTAGCAATTAGTCATATATGCTAGCATATAGCCAACGGTTCAAATCTAGATATAGAGCCTTGATTAACGTATTGACAATTGGAAATTTTTTCATTCGACCAGTAATCAATCAACCTCTGAGAAATTATTAGGTTTAACCCCTGAAATTCCTTCAGAGTTTATTACAGGAGATTTAGATAAGAATTGTGTTTCTGCGTTGCGCAGCAGATCAATCGAAGGTTACGACCTTGTTTACTGACAAGAACTGAGTTAGGATCACGTTGAATCCAGATAATCTTTCATCGATAAGATAACAGTCTAATATCGTGCGTAAAACGTCCGTTAATTAAATCGGAGATATGTATATCTTTACGTTTATATGCTCGGTTTACAGGACCGAGGATTTGATGTATTAGCTAGTTTGAGGCCCGAAATCAAGGAATCGTACATACTGGCATAAACTTGTGTACATATTGTGGCATAATACTGGATCTAGTTCATATGAATGTAGTATTGCTGCATGCAGGCCCATGCACGTGTATTATGTTGTCAATGACTAATGCATTAGAATAATTGAACTACTCTTCCTAGAGGTCAAAGCGCATTTGTAATTAGATACAGTATAGTTTAACTGCAACATTGCTATGTAGCTATGTACTTTGCTTTTCAATCATCATTTTACCAAATGGCTAAAGAGTTACCGCGAAGGTATATTTTATATGCGGATAGAGCGTTTCCAAATTGACGATGTGTTGATGGAAAGTATTGTATTGCAAACGACAAAGCCGTTATACGAAGTTGCTGCGTTACCAATCGACCAATCCGTTACTGTGAAGATGGTACATATGTCAATAACGAATTCGTCAATTGGTAACGCAGTAGCTTCGTATAAACGCATTTATTTTGAGCGTGATGCTCCTTGAGTAATTCTTTGTTTTAAAGTGATGTCTGAATATTAATTTTCATGGTTTTGCTGCAGCTTGAACCTTAACGTTCATTTATTAATCAACGTTGATTATGTTTTTCAGCAAATCTGTGGAAGTTGACGATCAAGCAGTTGGGCCTGGCGTGAACTTCTGTCAAGATACGAAGAGATAAGAAATATTGCGGCCGTTGACGCAGGTAAAATTAATGCTCAACTCCTTTTGTGAACTTTCCGACCTGGTAACGGAAAAAAAAATGAAATTTTATTTTTACTCTGAAGTAATATATTGCACTCGCATCTCTTTCCTATCAACATAATAATGAGACAAAGAGGGATGTTAAGAAAAACATCGTTTAGTTTATTATTGAAATTTTTTTTATATTCTGAAAATGAATCAGCATTCAATAAATATTTAGAACAAAAATAGGATATTGCCTTCACTCAAACTATTTGAACATTGAAAACTCTAAAACCTATTGGGCTTAAATTTAGATAACCAAGCTTTGTGCACGCTTATCCATTCAATTTGTGTAATGTATTCATCAATTAACGTAAAATTATATTCATATACCCATCTACTTTTCATATTGCAAAAATGCGATAAAAATTCCCTGCAGTTCCCCTTCTTCTCGTCACTTCGAAAATTTGAAAAAAAGATTAAACGCTTCCTTCAGGATGTATACAAGTTATGAATAAACAGAGAAAACCTCAAGCAGAACTCATGAAGATGTGCTAGGAAACAGTGACTAATATTACTCTCACCTGAATGTAGTGTATGATAGAGTGATTGTTAGATTTCGGTGAGTTTGACGTTACGACATAAACTCATTGAGAAATAGGACGATCATATCTCTTCGCTCAAACAAAAATCAGTGCGCCTGTCGGTACAAAATGAGATCTTTTAAAATTCATACAGTATTTTCTCTGTTCGTTCATGGGTTGGCAAACCCATGTGTAGAGTTGTCATAAAATTCCCATAAAAATTTAGCAATTATTGGGATAACTGTAATTATAATATAATGAGGACTAGGACTACGGCAATTCAAAATATTAACTCAAACTTTTGCGTTTCCTCAATTCCACATATATAAACTCTCGGGACCTGAGTCTTGCAGACATGGCTATCTAATCTTTTATCGGAGCTTAAATGTTCGAACTAATAATTTCTCACACGTTATTTAGTTCTGAGACACGATCTCATAATTACACCAAAAATATCGTGATCATTTGAAATTTATTGTTTTTAATTAAACTCCAGCGTAGCTACTTCTTTTTAAAGTTTTTTTTTCGGAAAAAACGCTGCGGTTCATAAAAATTTCACCAGATATATTGTAATATTTCGACAAAATTTCTTAGTTCGAAATTTTACTGTTGTAAAATTTTGCAATTGAGACCAGGCAACAAGAGATAGAAAGATAACTGTGAGACACAGAACTGAACTATATACGAGAAAAATCATCAGTGAAGTAAAAAATATGAAAATTAAGGACTCAGAAAGGTACATGAAACATTCTCAAAGTATTACAATCGAGCAATTTCATCTCAAGATCATCGATGAATTAAACTGGCTCCTTGACACCCTTGACAATAATGTTGGGAAAATTTCCCAACCTGGCTACTTTGAAATTCCAACGAAGAAGTAGAGCTTATTCTGTCTATATAAGACAGAGGCGCAGCTCTCAAAAAAAAAGCTACTTTAAATCTTTACGTATCTAATGAAGTTATCCGCCGTCCTAACTGTTCCCATTGGTCTTGATTATGCGCCCCATTTCTTCTCGTGTATAACTAATGGTTTTATTTTGTTGTGCACAACCCTTGCCGAGTTACTGATTTATTTTGGGTGCATGCTTTTGTCACCTGCTTTGAACACTTTGGCAGGCCCGTCAGGCTCTGTGATAATTATCTATTAAAGTATTAAATGCCTAACGTGAAACTAAACTTACTTGATCAATACCTTAAATTCTTAACTATTAATCTTTGTTTGGCGGGTCCCATTAAATCTTCAACTTAACCATAACTTCTCTTTAACTGTAATGCCGAAGTGTTCACTTCTCTCGTGGTGTTTATTAACTTTGTGGAACAGTGGCGACCATTAAATTTGTTCAAGTGGTGCGGTTTGCGACCATTGTTGCAGCCGCGTTTTAACTAAGAGAATTGCAAACAGCATACTGTTAAACTTCACTTCTAAAAGCACCAAAAGTGCACTTATTTTTGATTTAATAAGGTGAGCTCTAACTTGAAATGAAATTGTTGAATTTCCGTAATTGAATATTTAAGCTGTGTTTGTCCTCAAGCGCGTTAGTAATAAAGTCTTTTTCTCGTACAGTATACATACTGGTCGGCTTCTGTCTTCTGTGACCACCTGGACTTCTAAATTGTTTTAAAATTCGAGTGACCTACGATAAAGTCTGGGATTAAAACTGAACTGCAAACAACGATTTCATCTGATTAAATTACTTCCATTGGCCTCTATTTGTTTTGATCCTTTTGAAATATTAGCTTTACATCTGGAAGAGGTTAACCTCAAGCGTAGGGAGAAATTTCCCTACAATAACTTCAAGCCCTGAACTATACCAAGCAAGGGCAAATGCAAAAACTGGGAGTTCTCCAAGAAGCCGGTGTAATCTGTAAATTTTGCTTCAAAGAAAGTTGTAGACTTCTTTATTATTTGGATTACATTCGAGTAATTTGGTAACAGCTACGACATTGACCTGCTGTTTCTACTGCCACTTGAGACAAGCTCACAACCAGACCAGGTCTCAAAGTATTACAGAGAAGCGACTCCATCTCAAGGTTGCCGATGAATTCAGCGGGCTTCGTGACACTGCGGTGCGAGAGACTCTGTCTCTCGCACCCAGCTCCCGGGTTCGAGTCCTACTGAGGACAAGTTCTTCCGGGAAGCTCAGCTCATGGTCAACTCAGCCATTCATCCAACCCTGGTTGATAAATGAGTACCTGGCTTGTCCAGGGTGTTGTGTAATGCACTATAATGGTTCTGGCGGGTCAGCGAGCCAGTGATGGTCGTGGAACTACCAGTGGTACAAAGTGCCCGGAAAAACTGACCTATCACCACCCCTCCCTAGTCGCCACTACCAGGATGGCAAACATAAGCCAAAAAGGGTAATTACACACACACACCCTTGAAAACAGCATCAAAACCTGGAATGTACGCACCAACGGTTACTGCAAAGAAGCAAGAGTTCTCCAATAGACCGATGGATTCTATGAATTTTGCCTCAAAAAAGTTGTAGACGTCTTCATGAGTTGAATTACATTGGAGTTATTAGAGTAACAATTGTGATATTGAACAGCCATTTCTTCTACCACCATGCAGAGACAAGCTCAAAACCAAACCAGGTCTCAAAGCACTACAAACAAGCAAAGGGATGGGGATTGGACTCCAACCACAACTTTTCAAATTACCGAATTTGTCTTATCCTTGTGATAGTTTTCGGCGTCATTTTCCATTTAAAATTTCTTTGTTGTATCATATTTACGTGCATTATTTACTTATGTCCACCAAAATTTTATTGTTCAATGCTTCTTGTGACTTGAAAATTAATGTTGATACATTCGAAACGTCGTTAAATATATTATAAGTATTTGCTAAGACCTGCCTTTTGATCAATTAACGCCATCTGAAGAATTTTTTGACTCCATGAAAATTGAAAATTAGAATATAATGCGTTCTCCCGTCATTAATCGTACGTATTTCAACAAGATATTTCTACCATCTAATGCTAATATATAGGAAACTAGATAATTAATTTCTGGAAAACTATTGCATTATCGAATGTCTGATTTCTTGTGAATGGATTGCTATGCAGTGAAAAATGGCAGTGGAACCACATCAGGTCGTTCAGACGTTCAACCGTCAGTCACACTAGTGAGGTGAACCTTCCCGATGGGCTGCTTAAATTCGGCATTCTTGCTAGTTCCAGATATTGGCTCATAGTACGTGTTCAATACAAATTTCCCAGAATAATACGCTTGAAAATTTTTCTCCAGAAAACCATTTCGTGAAACGATAATGGAATTACAAGCATCAATGTGCAAGTAAGGCGCAAAAATTTAAGATGCTATATTACAGAATCCTCCTTTATGTAGATCAAAATATCCATCGCGCTGCTAATGGAAGGTATGCATCGTGCTCTGTTCCACGAGGTCCACTACTAAAAGAAAACTTGACAAAAGTGCGTTATATACCATTTTCATTGCATTGCTTCACCCATTGTCATTCCCCAATATAGCCAAATTAACGGCATATCTTCCCCAATTACGCTAAGTACTTTCTGTCTCGGAATTTATTCAGGTAGCTCATCTCGATAAGCGCATCATGAATGACTGAGATGGTTCGTGTTGAGTCTATAAGTGCGGCTTAGCTATATCTGCTGAATATAGTCCAAAAAAGGATTGAGGCTATTGCTCGATTATTCGAAGCTAAAACATGGATTCTACTCTGCGAATACTCTGACAACCGATTCCGAGTATTTCAGTGCAGGAATAATGTGTTCATTATGAAGTTGATAGCCACTGATCACAGCACTGCAACTTTGAACACGTTTGCATTCGACATGATTAGTGGGAGCTGCCTAATACTGACAACCTTCGGCATATCAACGTAACTCTCATCCATACATCCATCGCCTTGCTCCATCATTGGCCCTAGCTATCCCTGAATACTAACGATCAAGTTACCTTCACGAATTTTTCGCCGGTATCTACACATATGGCAATGCTGAGCTCATGGTATTCATTGTTGTGATGAATTTCCATTTATTTCAATAGAATCATTAGCATTGGAATGATACAGTTAAAATATATATCGTCGTATCGGTAATGAATCAGAGTCGTGTTTACAGTTACATTATGAAGGAAACACATGCAGTCTCAGCGTCATAAATCTAAAACAATCACTTAGTTAGAATAAAGAAATAAATTTAATTTCGACTGTATAATGAATAATGAAAAGAAATAGCGAAATCTGAACTTAAATGTGAAGCATAATATATCGAATTGCAAAGCATCTGTTCCATTCTTGGAATACAACAAAATCCTATAAGATGCTGTTTTTTTTTCTACAATGCTTAGTTGTTATTTATGATAAGTAGTGAATAATAACCTACACAAGGAAGCGGTTTAGAGACTACTTTCAATCAAGTCACTCAAGGAGCATTCAAAAAGTATATGGTTTATTTCATTTTCAAGTTTAAGATTACTAAAAAGTTATAAAATGCTGCGGAAGCCAACACGATTTTCCCTATAAGCATTGCTTGTTTCAAACATTTTATGACACATAGTCGATAGCACTATCGCTGAGGGCTATTTACTTGCCGAATTCCCTTGTACTTAAGAAATACACTACTTATAATTTCTCATTGTAACGTCTGCGGTAACAAGGTTATGTGCCGTGTAGAACAATCATCGGTTACTGGACATAATGAGAAGTGAACATTTATGTAATCCTCGTAAATGGCCAAGTTAAATATGAAATGGCCTCCCCATAACATACCATAAGAAGATCACACATCCATATTACTTAAGGGTAGAGACCACTGACTTAAATCTAAACAAGAATGAACATTGAGGTTTTTGAATCGCACATCAATTAAGTTTTTTCAATGGTTATAAAATTAAACACATTACACATAAAGCAAAATTTACGAATGAAAGTATTCACGTGTTTTTTCTTAATAAATAATAAATATTTTCTTTTTTCTTTTATTTCTTTTATTATATTTATTTTCATCCAATAAATATTGCAAGAAAAAATTTAATACTTTGCGAATTCTCATATATGAAATTCCTATTGCTATTCAAACTCTGTAATTTTTTGGAAAGCGTAACAATAGAACTCGCTGTTTTGAATTATATATAATGTGCACAGCATGATGAACATTTAAACAAATAAGGTTGAAAGAATAAATTCAAAATTTCTAGAATAAAAAATCACATCGAATGCAAAAATTTGATTCATTTATCAGAACAAAAATTGAAAAACCAATCATTTATTCTTCAATGTAATTTTATTTTCACGATGCCAAGGAACCAAGAATCGAAAGTTTTCTTGTAGTCATGATACCGATTGTCACACATTCACGTGATACACATTCATTTTCAGCAGAAAACTCTTTCAGAAGTAGCAACGATCTGCATCATAGTCAGCATGATTTAATTTATTGTTCAGCTAGTCAACAGGCATGGGAGCTGTGAGCCTGATCACTAGTTTGCTTGTAGGGGTGGTCACAGTATTCAGAATATCCAAGTTTTTCTTGTCTTGGATGCAACCGTTGAAGTATGTCACCTGACACCTACAAAATAAAGCAGATACAATTAGAGATCACTTTTGCGAATGCCATGGAATAGCATTTGTTGTGAACATATGATATAAAAAGTGTATTAAATGATCAATGATAATCAACGAAATTAGTCTTGTCTTGTGAGTTTGTGATCAGAAATTTTTGGGTTGATTATTTTCCATGGAACTATTTTGACCAAAATTTTTGTCATGAGTATTAATAAGCATATAATCAGACTATACTCGTATTAGTCACCAAAATTGAGATTCTACCAAATCTAATCGGATATGAGTATAAACCGTTTCAACTTACTTCGCATTGGTGAAATGTGATAAATAAGCATCACACGGAGAGCTTATTTCTCGAGAGAAATCTAACTCAATTTCTCCAGTGAAGTGTTCAATGATTGAACCCCATTCAGCAGGCGGTGCTGCAGCTGGGTCCAAATTCACTCGAATGCGTTGAATTTCTTCTTTCTTCAGGAAACTCACCATTCTTCTTGCATCCTCCGCTGCTCGGAAACGTTAATCACTTTACACAAAATCGAATCGTGGTAATAATTTCAACTAACTTATATGATAGAGCGTTTCCGAATGAATTAATGAGATTTGATCGTACTAAAAATTTCCATCTAGAATTATTCAGAAAATTAATTTTCCATTGAGGTTCAACTTATTCCTGTTTGTCACGAACCGTTCTCCAGCAACAATGCTACACGTCTCTCTTTGACGGCGGCTTCCTTCAGCTCTTTGTTGTTCCCGCAGCTCTTCAGTACTTCGGTCCACTTGTCATAGCCGGCACCCGCCCTCTGCATGGCTTGCATGGCGCAGTTCCTCCCAGCGATAGTCGAGGAAAATCTTGTGTTCCGTAGAAGACAACTCCTTGATCACCCATACTAGAACGTTGAGCATTCTACCGAAATTAGGAATTTGATTTGTGTGAAGAAACTGGGAGTTGCTGGAGCTAGATTCTAAAGAATTTGAATATTTAAATTATATAAAGTAAAGAATTAAAATGTAGAGAATTATTCAAGTAATTTATCAAACGATAAATAGAGAAACCAATTTGACCATAATTTGAATGGCTAAGGATCCCACTCAGCTACTCGCTCTCCGCGATTGTGGCAATATAGCGTATATACATGACATTATATTAGTATTTGCGTTTGTAAATGGGTTTTACTTGTATCCACATGTTTTAGTGTGGATAAATGTTCACTTTTTAGCGGTTTCATCTATTCCTTTTTCAATAACTTGACCTTGTCGAAGAGTAGACACAGAAAAAAAATTGTAAGACTAAAACCTTGCGTTCACAATAAATTTATTTTACTATTCCTTAATATGGATGAGTTTCTTGCTGTTAGTGCTTGTGATCACGCTGTTTTTTGGGATTGGATCGTTAGATGGAGTCGGATTTTCCGGCATATTTTGCTAATGAAAGAACCGATAAATATGAAACAGATTTAGGTTTTCTTTCGTCACCAATAGCTTTCTATGCATTCTATAATTCTCTCTTTATTTTATAAACTTACGGTTTTAAGAGGTAACGTCGATCATCCTCCACTCCTGTTTTCAACTTTAGGCTGAAAAAATACGGAAGATTGTTTAAATACCTAAACATGAGCAATTTAGTGGCCATAGTTTACAATGAAAATTAATGCAGGTTTCATTGAAGACCAGAGAGTATTTCTTATTGACAATTTTCTTATTGTTTTTCTCTATTCGGCGAATTAGGCTCTTGATAGGAACTGAAAAGNAGAGCCTAATTCGCCGAATAGAGAAAAACAATAAGAAAATTGTCAATAAGAAATACTCTCTGGTCTTCAATGAAACCTGCATTAAAGAAAATCTTCTGCCAAACTACACCAATGAAAATTAACTGTACGTTATTTTTCTATTTCAGTTGGTCATTGTGAATACATCTCATTTGGATAAACCTTTTACCAAGACACGCCCAAAAATATTTTCACTCAGATGTCAATTAGTTCATATCTCGATGGCAACAGCCTCTTCCCTCGAAATTTTCGTTTAAAAATTTGTTATCAGGTTCATAATTAAAGTAGAGGCTAAGCCGCGAAAACATTCTCTTGGTTTTAACATCGCTAATCTTCTAATACAGTGAAAATATATGAATTTTGGTGTGAGTCTGTCTGTTTTGAAGCCATAAACTGGGCATGAATAATGGCTGTTTAGGCGCGCTGCTGCAAAAACCGTCATGTCGAGATTTTAGCTGGAATTTTATTTATATTTTTATTTTTCTTTTACTTTCAGTGTTGGAATAGCACAGCCTTGCAAAACGAAGAAGTGGGACTGTTTATTCAAAAATGGAATTGTGATTTTTAACTTGGTATATGCAAAGTTTATTCAACTTTTTTAAAAGTTAAAATTTCAATTGTTTCAAAGTTCAAAAAAGTTCATCGAACTACTTTCAAATTGGTAGTTCAATGTGAATTCCACGATAAATGAGGGATGGAACTCGTCGTTTTATGCGATTCAAGATCACAGGATCCGTAAACACCGGTTTTCGGAATGGCGGGAAACGGGAGGATGGGATTTTGGATGACAAGCTGACTGGATGCGGGATAGAGGTAGATTTAATAAATGAATTCAGACAAACTTTAGGTAAATTTCAGAAAAATCTCAAGCAAAATTCGGATTCTGGAAAAACTGTTGAAATCATGCACTAATTCAATGCAATGCCGAGACTAACCGCAAATAATTTAATAATTTTCGCGTGTATACAGGTGTCTTCTATTGGAAATCAATTCGTGTCAATCAAGTTTCTACAAGCTCTGAAACTTGAAGCTGCTGGTAAGGTGGCCACTTTATTTAAAAGTTAAAATCCAAGTTTCTTCCATATATTTTCAATTTCAAACAATATCGATAGAAATTTGTTGAGTATTTGAAGAGTGTTTTCTTCTTTCAGTAAGTTCATTGAAGTTTGTAAAGATCAATTTATTCCTCTTGTTCAGGTTACAATTTATAGATAGATACATTTTCTTATACATGAATTGAACTTCAATATCGAAAGCCAAATTCGTTATTCGAATGAACCAACTGGTATCATATAGGAACACTAGGTACACGAAAACCAAAGAGAAGGCCGCTTTTTCTTTTACCAAAGGACAGGCAGCTTTTCAAAACTTTATTGCCAAAAAATTTAGTTCATCAGTTACATAACTTCATCCCTTATTTCCACACAGTAAGAATCACAAGTAAATGGGTACAGAATAATTTGAAATTGTGTATTGAAGGAATTTTCTCACCGTCATGAGAAATGGTATTGAATTTATGCTAACAAATCATGCTGCGCAGAGGAAGTGGGTAGAATGTTTTTAACAAGATTTGATTTACCTTCTCGTGGGATTCGGTCGCCACATCATGATAGATTCCAAAGAGTCGGGCGTGTCACACATGCGACGCACAATATATTTCGCTGCGAAGTATTCTTGAACGCTCTCATGTTGAAAAGAGTGGGTATTTCCTTTTTGTATCAGAACGATGTCAGCAGCCAGGTGAGCGCTTACACTTCCTGCAGCGTCATAGTTCTTCAACTCCTGGCGGCAAAGGCGTTCCAGCCTAGACAGCTGTTCCTCCGAAATGGTGTTCATTCGACTATGAATTTGTTGCACTGCAAATTCTCCGATGACCACGAGCAAATCATCACTCAGCCCCTTGCAATTGAAAGTTCCCTGTCGCTGCAACTTGCACTCCAGTAATTTTCTATATAATAAATAGAGATCTGGGGCAACCTTGGTCACTTTCGTCGTTTTACATAGTCTGGGTTTATCCTTCAGAAGTTCTTGGCACAGATACTGCAAACTCACCGGCGATTGGAAACAATCTCGCACGTTCTTATTCAATTCATTAAATTTTTTTAGCAATTCTTCTTTTTTCTTGTCCTCAATCTGAGTTCCACAGTAGCTCAGTAGTAATGTTTTCTGATCATTTGGGTTTTTGATAGGCTTCATTCTGAAACCAGTTTCATTTAGGCCTAACTTTTTGACGAGAGATGAAAGTTCCGGCACTTGTTGTGAAATGGTTGATATGAGAATTTTGCACTCCGTAAACCGGACTTTCCGAAGTAAGTCTTCTAGTACACGAGACGAGTCTCTGTTCAGGTCATCGCATCCTTTGACGAGGAACAACGTCTTCAGGCTTAGGATTCCTTGAACAATCTCTGAAGCACTTAGTTCGAGACACATTTTACGAAGACAGTGCTCCACGACGTCCTCCAGGCTAGTAGCTGCTCTGTCGGAGCAATCGTAGTAGATTAGTAGTTGAAACGGTGATAAATAATTCTCGTTCTTCGCTGCTTCGTAGAACTGTAAAGTTAAGTTTTTAAGCAATGTCGTTTTTCCACAACCCGTTGCTCCAATGAGGATAACTACTTGCGCATCCATGCTCAAAAGTTGACTTGAATCTACGGGTTGAGAATTAGATGATTCGGGCTTATTGTGTTCAACAAATTCAAGATTCTCGAAGATTTTCATTCCATTGAAAAGATCCGTTGACTGAGAGGTTTTAGTATCGAACAACAGTTTCTCCTTAAGAATACATTTGAAGTAGTCACGGCAAGCCCTTTTCCCTTCGATTAAAATCTGAGTGATTACATAGGCTCTTAACTTTTCTTTCGGGACCTGGTTGTCCTCGAATTGTGAGATGACTATTGGTGTGAGGATCTGTTTGATTCTCTTTTTTATATCTTTAAGTACCTTATTTGTATCCGATTCAGAAACCTCGTAAGTGATTGAGGACTTGGTTACCAATTGAGTAAGAGCTGTTTTTATTTCTTCTACTTTTCCTTGGTCTTCTAGGTCACTGGTATTGTGCATTATCACATTTCTGAGTTCTTTAACTTCTTTGAAAGAAGCGAAAGCTTCCTGCTCCTCCTTACTATCCTTCCGCGGTGATATTTCATGAAAGGCACAAATAAGACTGAACAGCAGCGCCACATCGAAGCCAGATGAATTGGTGCTTTCTTCTAGCACTTTCTTCATGTCTTTGTTGTTGATCAGGCGCTTCCAATCATTCTTGGTGAGCGGTCTGTTAAGCTTCCTCTCTATATATTGTTCGTAAGTTTCTGTCTCTTCTTTATCAGGCGACGCCCACGCCACGACTTGCCGTAAGATGTTGGGCACGAACTGGGTGATGGTAATGATATTCCTGTAGACGATCGCGTTCTTTTCGGACAACTTAGATATCCCCACCTCAATCTTGTTGTCAAAATCCATCTTGTTCTGCGCGAAAATGAATGAGAAAATCGGTGACGTGTTAACTTTGTAATATTACTTATAACGAGCAGAATGGCTTATGACATGTGTCACAACTTTGGAGATAACTCTCCAATACAATAAGGTATTGGAGTTTGTTTGAATCAGCGATAATGAGAAATAATAAATAAATTGGACGATGATTCAAACATTTTAAATAACGTAAATGGTAATTTTGCGATGAAAAAGGCGAAAAAGTGAGTGATATCAAAGATTCGTCGATTTAAAGTACTCCATCAATAAATTAAAAAAAGAACAAGTGTGTAATTTCCAGTCATCTAACGAAAACAGAGAAATTCATAATATATGACATTTATGGAGATTTTTTATTAATATACGCATTAATATTATATTTCTTGCTTCAAATTAAATCCATACGTTGTCCATTAGTGAATGTGATAAAAATCCCGTCATAATTTAGAATTATTTTATTGCACTAAGAATAATTCAAGATCATTGTCATTACGTCATATAATTTAATTCTACGCTACTAGAAATTCAACCAAAAATGTATCAATTATGACGCTCATTGCACAGTGAACTACCATCAAAATTATCTCCAAACAAGATAAGTAAATCAGGAACGTAACATAACTATAAAAAATTTTGAAAATTAAAATTTTGTATATCGACTAAAAACAAATTAACTGAAGTAATAATTTTAATCTAACGTTCTTGAACATTTGAAATCAGCTTTTCTCCGATATATTATAAGAAAATAAACGTTGTAAATTGTTTGAAACTCACTAGTGGGTTGAAGGGTTGTTCACTCTTCTCCTGCGGCCAAGCAAGTGACGGAGGCAGCGTTGAATTCTCACTTCTATAAACTTTCTTATCAACATAGGAAAGTGATAAGAATGGATGATAAGAAAAATATTGTTTAGTTTGTTATTGAAGCTTTTTTGATCTTTTGATAATGAATCTGCCTTCAATAAATATTTAAAAGAAGGAAAGTGTTATTACCTTCGCTAAAACTATTTGTACGCAGAAAACTGAAAACCGGTGGGCTTAAATTTAAATATCCAGGCTATGTGCCCGCTTATCTATTCAATTTGTGCAACGTGTTCTTTAATTAACTTAAAATTATATTCAAATACCCGTGTACTTTATATTTCGCAAAAATGCGATAATATTTTTGAAAAGCGTTTAATTTTTTCTTTTAGTTCTAAAAAATTGTAAAGATTAAACACTTCCTCCAGAATGCATGCGAGTTATAAATAAACAGATAAAACCTCGAGCAGAACTCATGATGAGGTGCTAGAAAACAATGGCTAATAATACACTCACGTGAGTGTATGTATGATTCGCACTCATATAGGGTAACATGGGGCAGCAGGCCCCCTCTTTTTGTAAGCTAAATTTTTGATGAAGTTTTACTTGATGCGAGGTGGTTCTTTGTTTTGTTTAAAGGTACAACTAATGAGGAATGTATGATGTAAATTAGTCGCCTATAGAGTTATTCAAATTTGAATTAAACACTATTTTTATTTTATTAGTTTTTTATATTAAAAAGTGTCCAAATGGGCCAATTGCCCCACCCCTGGGGCAATGGGCCCATGGGCTTGGGGCATGGCGCCCACCCCGCCTACCCCTGGGGGCAAGGCGCCCAGAAAAAAACTTCGTTCCAGTTTCGTCCATAATCCAGATATTATGTGCAGAGAATTCGTATCTAATCGTGATTTCAGCCAACACCAAAAAACTCATCAACTTTTGGCTAAATGTTGGTGCTGGCTGAAATCAACTTTTGGCAAGGCAATAGTCAATAACTCGATAAGGGGTGAAATACCCATAACTAGAAACTAAACCTGCTGCCTTGAGGAGGCAATAAAAAAACAAACAATATGAAGTGTAATTTGCAATTCAAAAAGCTAGTCATAGTATTGGAAAGGTCATTAAGACAAATCTAATGATGTATAACAAAAGACTTTACTGAGGGGTAATGAGCCCACCATGGGCGCTGTGCCCCGGTGCACGCATGGGCCCGTTGCCCCACTGTGTATCATTTCAATTTATATCCTGTCAACATTTTATTTTAAAAGTCTAAACTCGAACTCAAAATTATCCCTATAAATATTACATTCAAAATATAATTCACAGTAATTTCAAAAAGCTTCATCTACAGTAATCGAAAACAGTTTTATTTAGCAGCAAAATTTTTTTTATCTGGGTTAAAAGAGTTATTCACAAATAACTTAATAACGCAAACTCTTAGCAAAACGTAAATCCGTACACTTCATCCCAGTAAAACTGTCGACCGGCGGTAGAGAACACTGACCAACATCTGCCATACTCCGTTTGCCCATGTTACCCTACTACACTCACGTGAGTGCATGTATTATACGCACTCATACATTACACTCACATGAGTGTAGTGTATGATAATAAGATTGCTGGATTTCAGTAAATTTGACAGTATAAAATAATTTCATTGATAAATATGACTCTCAATTATTCTCGGTAAAATTATCTTTTCGCCCCTGTCAGTACAAATTTAGATTTTTTAAAATTCATACACTTTTTTCTCTTTTCATTTATGGAATGGTAAACCCATGTGTAGAGTTGTCTTAAAGGTCACCATAAAAACTTAGCAAACATTGAGTTAACTCCAATAATAATAACATGAGTACTAGAACTAGAGTAATTCCAACTACTAACACGAATTTTTGCGTTTCCTCAATTTTACAATTATAACCTCTCAGAACCTGAAACTTGTAGACTTGCCTATCTAATCTTTTATCAGAGCTTAGATGTTACACCTGATAATTCCTCCTACAGATGCATAATGTGTGCTCCTCTCCTTGCAGAATTTTTATTTTCCGTTCATTTCACTTGCAATGTCTTGATCAATTGAAATTTATAGGTTTTATTTATACTCCAGAGAAGCTTCTTCTTCTTCTTTAATGTTATTTTTTTCGTGAGAAAAATACTGCGGTTCATGATAATTTCACCAGTTATATTGTAGAAATAATTCGATAAAAAAGCACGAGCGATAGAGTTGCCTACTGCTTGGGTCATTCATGTTCGAAACGCCACATTCAATACTCGTAACCAATAATTATACAATTAAATACACACATTTAAGGGCTCATTGCGCGTTGGCGAGGCTTGTCTTCTCAATTTAACCTCCTCCCGTTTTCAATTAAAACTGTAAAACGTGAGACTTTGCTCCTCAATTTGTACTCAATTTTTATGAAATTAAATGCAGTTTTTCTTGCCCCAATGCGCTGTGGCGAGGATAATTTCTTTTATTTTTACCTAATTGGCTTAGGTTAGGTTGGGTTACGTTTCAACTGTTTTGCCGTTCTAACTGAAAACGGGACAATGTAAATGTGTTCGCCTCAGTGCAATGAATAGTAAAAACGATTAAATTTACATCATAATTATAGGTTACAAATTAAGGAAAACAGGGGTTACAAAGCGATTTCCTTCACCCGTTTTATGGTTTTAATCGAAAACGGAAGATGGCAAAATTTAGAATAATATCCTCTTCACACTACATTGAGCTTTGAAATGAGTGTATATAGTTTCATAATTGTTGCTTACGAATTGAGTGCGTAAAAATATTTTTAAAGGCACTCTATTTCATAGCTCTGAATCACTTAACCGCGCTGAGTTATATAAACGAAGACTATTAGTTCAGGACCCAACCGCAAAATGACTTGGAAAATGTTCGTTCGATGATAGAGGCACATCATGTTAGCGCCATAAAATAATTTGAATTCGTTTGTTTTTCTATCCTTGTGCAAATTATACGAAAGTGGCAATGAATATTAGACACATATACTAATTCAAAATGAAAAAGTTACCGTGTGCGCACGAAATTTTAACAAATTTTTCTAGATAAGAAGATTTAGAGATAAATCTCACAATCTTCATCTCGAAGAGATTTTGTGCTACGACTGGTGGAATATTGTCAACTTTGCTTTTAGAACTGCAAAATTGCATTTACAATGCAACACTATGATTATATTGTAGCGGGCCAGATATTGGTCCCGCTTTGTGTACTAGATTTGAAGCCGCCGCACTACTCTACAGGTGACTGCCGAGAAAAATGTGCTAGACTAACTGTCGTCGGATGTAGTCTGTCTCTAGTAGCGAGCCACTTCTTCATACCCATAGTTGTGTCCATGAAGATTTTCGTCAAATGTACCTTTCAAGTGTTATTGGATTTTGCGTTTTCAAGTCATTTCTGCAAATCTCTTCAGTAAATATTCTCCTGATTTCGTCCTTAGTCGTTTCAACCTTCCACGAACCGCAGAGCCCGCTGGCAGAGACCTCTAAGTGTTTAGATGTAGTAGTTTCCCGCTACAATATGAAATTCATTCTTCATGTACCGAAATTTTCAAAACTTTTCTTTGGCAACGAAACTAATCGTAATTTTATGTCATCAATGTTATCGAACAATATCTCTTCGCTAACTCTCTAAGAACATGTAGTTGAACAATTTTGAAAATTAATTACTTAATGTTGGAATTAAAAATCGATCAATGAGTAAACCAGCATTTACCATACGTATTTTATCACGTTCAATACTGCGAATCTACAAAGTACAAATCGAATATCAGGGTATATCGTCATTTCATGTACAACATCAAAAGCTTCCAACCCAAATAAAAATTAAGGGTGGAGCACCGATGATTATAGGTGGCGATAGTAGATTATAGGTGGCGTAACGGTGGGTGGCCAGATCTGCCGAAAATCGACAATAAAGCACCAATAAATCGAAAGAGTGGCGAGTATAGGTGGGAGCCATCGATGAATCATCGATGATTTATAGGGTCTGAAACATCTATGGCTCATTGCAGACAAATCTCTTGTGAGCCACCGATAACCGTTTGCCCAAACTGCACAGTGCACGAAGGTATTTGCCACTGTAATTTATCCAACGTAGAGAGGTGTTTTTGGGTTGCAGGTCATTCGAGATAAAGACGAAACCATGACTTATGCTTGGCGTTCTGAGGTTCGTTCGGCGTTCTGAGACGAAACGTTCTGTGTGCTTAGCATTTAAGATTAAGTTCTGTTAAGAAAATTTAGCGCAAATTTAGCGTGAATTCAGTAGGTACGAGTAAAACTGACAGATAGAAGCAAGGTGTTCACAAATTTTTCCAAACCAAAGTGAAGCCACTGGGCATGTATCACACTGCTTCTGATATAAATTGTCCGCAGAACAATGGAAAATTTTTGTCGCAAAAAATTGTTTCTCAAAAGTAGACAGCGAATCCAATTTTTTATGTTCACATGAGATACTGAGTAAATTTATTACGAATTATGCGTATACGCCAACTGGCTGTGTTGGAAATATTGCGATCAATTCAGACTAATTACTGTATCATTAAGTATAAATTGTATGGATCGATTAAGTGTGTTATATAATATTGACAATATTCTCAAATCGCCCCATTTGTCTAAACTCTAAAGCCACGTCGACGTAGTCTGTAGAGGTAAGGCATCTCTAAAGCACAGCGGCTCGGCGGCTCCCGAGCACAGCGAGTAGTCGAGTATAAGCACACGTTCACACAAGTTGGGTTTACGGGAGTCGGCGTTGAGCTTCCTACTGATCTTACTAATCTTTACTATGACCTGCTTCCTACTAATCTTTACCATGTCCTGCTTGAAATACGTGCTTTCCGGGTTATTTTTCGAATAAATACGAATTTATTTACTTTCCGGAATACGAATAAAAATTCGTCTTGCTATCGCTTACTTGGATAGTGGAATTTAATTATTTAGGGAAATTTGCTTATACAGTCCGATAATTATTTCGATTTTAAGTCTAAATTTATACTAGAGTGGTCCTGGTATCTTTTGCACGCAAAAGATTGAAGATTATGCAAGAGAAAAATAGTGATAGGAAGTGGAGCAGGTATTTCACGCCTGAAATTTCAAAATAATCGAGTGATATCAATTCTTATATCACGCAAGAATGTTCTTGCTAAAATATTTCGAATCAAACCGCTGTCAAAATTAGTGTAATGATCACATTATGAAACATCGATGCTTATTAAGCATTTTTCCGTAGCCTTTACTCCGAGCTGAACCATCGTTACGAATAAACGGAGGTTGTTTCAGTGGCTGTTTATTTGAATGTAGCAGCATGTTCAAATAAAATTGTTGATGGAACCATCTAATCTTCACGGTGGTAGCACTAACTTCTGTCATTCGATGAAATTAATATTTGCAATACTTCAGTCAAATATTTCAAAATTAGTCCAGTACCTAGTCCTCTCCTATAGCTCAATGGTAGAGGCTCTGCTTCGCGTGTAGGAGACCGGAGTTCGAATCCTGCAGGCAGGGAGTTTCTTCAACTCGATTTCTCACGAGGTATGTGTATGGTACTCTGAAAATTTGTTCCCGCTACATGTCCGACATTGTTACTTGTACTCTCGTGGTAGATCTATGTACGCAGCCCTTACAATGCTGACTGTGTGGAACTATGTCAGTAAATACATAAGCATCGGATTAGAAATTAATTTAAAAATTTTCAAGACTTCATTTTAAAAAGTGGCCATCGGTGGCTCGTCAATGTGCCACTGGTGCCAATGGGTAGTTATTTGCGGAAGAAGAGCTTTACGGGTAGGGGGGCCATAGGCAGGTTATAGGTGTGGTAAAGGTGGTGCACGCCACCCTTAATTCACTGTATAAATCATAGCTGCTCCACCTGTGGCGTCCGCCTATAGTCATCTTAAAAACATAGGTGCTCCACTCTTAATTTTTATTTGGGAAGCTAGGCTTGCCCGTCGCTCAAAGAGATCATGAAAGGTAAGGCAACGGCAATCTAACAACAATAGAACCGAGATTCAGCACTGCATGACAACATAATTACTGACAAATTTCACGAGATGCACGCGAAATGAGATCAGTCAGTCCGAATTATTAAAAAACAGGTGCGAATGCAGCTTCCCTCACAAAATTTGGGGTGTGCTTCAGCCTCCTCAGCACACTCAACACAGTTGGATTAGATTTATTTTGGGTCTGCTAGGCCACCCGATCGAAATCAACGACTAGTCAGAATCTCCTTGACGACTTTATAGTCACTTGAGAGCATGTAAAAGGTTGGCTAGGCCAAGTCTACCGAGCCTGCAAGCTGCCCAGAGGCTGTACTTTAAGCCACGAACGGAAATGCTCCGGCAGAGACCTCCCTGACGTTCAGGTGCTTGTCCAGCACCTGAAAAACTATATATATACCAGAATCCAGACGGTGCCCGTTCGCGTGAGTGTGTACGTAAGTGTTTGTTTTCTTATTCGTCAACATTCATTCTTGATTGCTTAAATTTACGATTTAAGAAATCACATGAACTTCATATTTGTATATATTTTTTCTGCTGTTATTTCATTGTCAATAACTTTTTGCATTATTTTTTCAAATGTGCGAGCAAAACGTTTTTCCCGCGAGCATTATTACCCACTATTCTGAGTTTCCTATGTATGTCCTTAGTATTCAGCGAGTTACAGAAACAGGCATTGCAATTAAATTACGTTTAAATTCAATTGCCCCTCCTTTCCTCTCGCTGCTCAGGAAGGAGGCAGGCTATCACAATGGCCGGCTAGGCCAGAGCTGCCCCCAATTACTAGGACGAACTCGAAACGAACCGCTAAGTAGCCGCCAAAGTAGGGACCAGGCTCTAGTAGCTGTCTGACTTGCGGTTGGAATGTTGACCAAAATCGGACATAGAGAAGCTGATTTACTATGCTCCTCGAGTCCTGGTCATTGCCTCCTGGTCATTGCCTGGACAACATAAGACGGACGTATAGCGCAGCTACAGTGACAGGCAAAGATAAATCTCGAGAATATGCGATTATTTTTTGAGCGTGATTCACCTTGGATTAGTTCTTGTTTTAAAATGATAAGTCTGAATATTACCTGTCATAATTTAACTCCAGCTTGAGCATTGATGTTCAGTCATTAATCAATGTTACATTGTGTTTTTTTTAAAATCTGTGGAATTTTACGGTCAAGAAATTGAGCCTGGTGTGAACTTCTGTCAAGATACGACGAGATAAAAGGAGATATCGTGACAGATGACTCACGTGAATTGATAATAAACTCCTTTCCTGAACTTTCCTACCTGGTAAAGAAAAAAAAACACTGAAGAAGATTGAGTATTACACTCTGAAATAATATATTACGCTCACATCTCTTGTTTGTCAACGCAAGAATAAGATAAAAAGGTTGATAAGAAAAACATCGTTTAGTTTGTTAGGGAAACTTTTTTGAACTTTTGATAATGTATCCGCATTCAATAAATATTTAAAACATATAAGTTTTATTGCCTTCAACAAAACTATGTGTACGTAGAAAACTGAAACCTGGTGCGCTTAAATTTAGATATCCAATCTTTGTGCACGCTTATCCATTCAATTTGTGTAATGTATTTATTATTTGACGCAAAATTGAATTCAAATACCCGTCTAATTTTTATACAGCAAAAATGCAATAAAAAGTTTCTCTTTTTCTCATGATTTTAAAAACTTGGAAAAAGATTAAACGCTTCCTTCAGGATGCATACTAGTTATAAATAAACAGAGAAAACCTCGAGCAGTACTCATGATGAGGTGCTAGCAAAACAGTGCTAATATTACACTCATATGGGTGTAATGTATGATAGAGTGATTGTTAGATTTCGGTAAATTTGTCAGTACAATACAAAATCCTTGAGAAATATGACACGCCCATAACTCTTCGCTCAAAAAAAGATCGTGCTGTTGTCAGTACAATTTGAGAGCCTTTGAAATTAAATTTTTTTCGCTGTTCAATCATGGGTTGGTAAATCCATGTATATAATTGTCTTAAAGTTCATCATAAAAATTTAGCAAATATCGGGATAACTCCAATTTTAATATTATGAGGACTAGGACTACAGAAATTCTAAATATTTACACGAACTTTTTTGTGTTTCCTTAATTTTACAAATCTAACCTTTCAGGAGCTAAGACTTGCAGACTTTCCTATCTAATCTCTTATCGGAGCTTAAATGTTCGAACTGCCATAATTTCTCACACATATGCATGGCGTGTGAGTCTCTCTTTGCAGCATTTTCTCTTCCGTTCATTAGACATGTAATGTCATGGTCATTTGAAATTTATGTTCATAATTAAACTCCAGAAAGGCTATTCCTTTAATGTAAAGGCCAAAAACACTGCGCTTCATAAGAATTTAAAAAATTATATTATAGCAATAAATCGATAAACGAGCGCGTGCGGTAGAGTGGGCTACTGCTTGGGTCTTTCTGGTTCGGCACGTCACATTCAATCAACTCGTAACCAATATTATAATAGAAGTAAATACGCACATTTCTAGGCTCATAGCGCACTGGCGAGGAATTTTTTCTCATAATCTCCTCCCGGTTTCAATAAAAACGGTAAACAGGTGGATTGAGGCGGTTCGGCGCTCTTTTTTTGTTTGAAATTGGATCCAATAATTTTAAATTAAAAAGTTTTTCTTGCCCAATGCACTGTGGCGAGGATAATTTTCATATGTTTACCCTGTTGGGTTAGGCTAGGATAGGCCAGGTTAAGTTAGGTTAGGTTAGGTCAGGTTAGGTTACGTTTCAACCATTGTACCATTTTAACTGAAAATGTGAGGATGTAAATAGCGTCGCCACAGCGGAATGACTGAGAATAACTATTTAGTTTATTTCGTTATTATTGGTTATAAGTTGCAGGAAAAAAGAGTGACGAAGCGGCTTAATTGAGTGCTTTTGAAATTTTATTTGAAAACGGAAGGTGGTAAAATTAGGAATAATATCCTGGTCACACTGCAATAAGCTTCGGAATGTGATTATAAAATTTCATAATTGTTGCTTACAAATATAGTCCGTAAAATTTTTTTTATAAGCACTCCATTTCTTAGCTCTGAAACACTTAACTTCGCTGAGTCATATACATATACGAACGCTATTAGGTCAGGGCCTAACAGTAGATGACTTCGAAAATTTTTTGTTTCGAAAAAATACGCGCGTCATGCAAGCGCCATAAAATAATGTGAACTCGTTCATTTTATTATTATTTTGCAAATTATACGAATGCGGCAATGAATACACTACAAATTTATAAATTCAAAATGCCAGAGTCAACGTGCGTGCACGAAATTGTAACAAATTTATCTACATAATAAAATTAACTGATAATCTCACAATCGTGAACTTGGTGAGATATCGTCTTGCAGAGAGTGATGGAATATTATTTACTTTGCCTTTAACGGCAAAATCGAACTTGCAGTGTAACACTCTGACTATATGAGCATCATTCTTTATGTTCCCAATGTTTCAAAAGTTTTCTCATGCAACGAAACTAATCGTAATTTTGTGCTATCAATGTAATCGATCAATATCTCTCCTCTAACTCTATAAGAAAATGCACTTGAACAATTTCGGAAATTAATTAATTACTTTCGGAATTGAAAATCAAAAAGTGGGTGTACACCAGCATTTATCCTACGCATTTTAACATATACAAAATTGGGTAAATATGCAAAATACTAATCCAAGCTCAGAGTATTGTCATTTCGTGTACAACGTCATAAGCTCCCAAGGCTTACCGGCCACTCAAAGAGATCAAGAAATGTAACACAGCGGCAATCTAAGAACAATAGAGCCGAGATTCAGCAATAGATAGCAACAAAAGTACGGACAAATTTCACGAGATATACGCGAAATAAAATCACAGTCAGTCCCAACTCTGATCATTAAAAAACGGGGGCTAATGCAGCTTTCCCCGTGCAGCTGCACTTCAGCTGCAGCTGCACGTGCAGCTGCACTTCAAGCCAACAGCGGAAATGCTCCAGGCAGAGGCCTTCCCGGACTTTCAGGTGCTTGTCCAGTTCCTCGAAAACTATATAACTCGTATGTATATACACGAATCCAGTTTGTGCCAGTTCGCGTGCGTGCGTACGTAGGTGTTGGTTTTGTTATTCATCAGCATTCATTCTGGATTGCTTAAATGTGCGATTTAAGAAATAACATGAACATCATAGCTGCACTTCTTCTTTCTTGATGCTCTCATATACTGTGGGCGAATTAAGTAAATATACAATTCGAATTCAATACTGGGACCTCGGGACGTGGCGGCGTGTGGCACCTTCTATCATTGCCAGTTACCTTGTGCTGGGCAGGAAACTTTACGATATTAGAAAATATCTACTTTAATTAGCTCTCATACCACTGTCAAAAAAATTATTTTAAGGCTAACAAAAAATTGCAATTTTCTACGGTTTACATAAATAATGGAAATGCAAGCAAAACTTTTATAGCAGCGAAAACCAGTTGATGCAGTAGATGGCTTATCAATATGAGGAAAATATTTCTTTTTAACCGTGTATTTCTGTGAAAAGCTATATATTTCTCCATGAAACTGAAAAAATAATCTCCTGTTTAGACAAGAAAGTAAAAGTTTATTTATCATTCATTGTCGACCACAGATGAAGTGAGTGCAATATTATCTCTGAACAACGTTTCACTGCTTACCAATGTCGATTGCACTGCCATAGCGGGTATGTACGCATCTGAATGCTATAGTACGTTCAGTTTGGCTATAAATGCTTTCAATCACTGAACTAGCGTGGTTTGACAAGCCGTTATCAATCCATCCAAATGAAAAATGAAAACACCGTCTTCTAAATTTCCGTCCTTTTTCCAATTGTTTGCTAAATACCGATTAGGTAACGTTCCTCATAGCAGAGTTTACGCAATACTGTTATTGTTCGGTATACAGTTAGTTGATTGTCATTAACGGCTTGCATTATTTCAGCAAGTTACAGAAACATGCATTGAAAGCAAATAACGTATTATTTCCGTTTCCCCTCCCTTACTTCCACTCCTTAGGAAGAGGGCGGGCTATCTCATTGGCAGGCTCGGCCAGAGCTGCTCGGATTCGTGACGAACCCATACGAACAGCTCAGTAGCCGCCTGAGTAGCGACCAGACTCTCGTAGCTGTCTGACTTGGGGTTAGAATGTTGACAAAATATCGGATATAGAGGAGCTCATTTACGTGCTCCGCGAGTCCTAGTCGTTGCCTGTATCAGAGTCAAGCCCTCTTCTAAATTTTGTTAGGTTTCGTCCCCAGCGCGTTCCTGGACAACATAAGACGTACGTGTAGCGCCGCTACATTGACTGGCATGGACAAATCTCGAGAATTGGCGATTGTTTTGAGCTTGATTTACCGTGAATAATTCTTTGTTTTAAAGGTATAAGTCTGAATTTCAATTGCAATAATTTAGCTGCAGCTTGAATTCTGTGGAACTTGACGGTCGAGCAATTTAGCCTGGCGTGAGCTTCTGTCAAGATACGGCGAGATAAGAGGAGATATCGTTGCCGATATCACACATAAAATTAATAATAAACTCCTGCTGTGAATATTCCAACCTGGTGACGAAAAAACAGAAATGAAATTGAATAATTAATATTCAATTCACTCTAATAAATTAGTCAATTTATACCTATTATTATCTGAGGGTTTCGATATTGATAACTTACCAAAATCACTCCATAACATCCATTAAATAATTTTTCTGCATGACTCTCTACTGAATCACGAATTCGAGCTCAACAGTTGGAAGTGGAGAAAAATCAGGATTCAGGTTTTAGTTCAGTAATTTATCAAGTATTATTATGTAATTAATTAATTCATATTGAATTTGTTGAATGATTTGAATTTAAATGAAGCACCAATGTGTAACAATTTATCAATATACTATACATACCAATGTTGTAACCGGGTTACTTATTAATTATCATAGCAAAATCAATCCCCACATTTCCAATTCATTCATAGCTATGGTATATATTTTTAGGGTAATTATAGCCATCGTGTATATTTTAGGGTAAGGAAACTGACTTCTATAGGACTGTAGTAAAAACACGGTCTTAGCATGTCTGTCTGCAATACTCCCGGTAACTCGTCGCACAGATTGTAAATTGAGTAGTGTGTTAGGTAACCAAATTTCAATAATCTTTGGTGTTCATGTATACGTTCAATTCATTCGTGTGTTCAATTTATTTAGATTTGTTCATGATGCGGTAATGTTCCATTATTGTGTTATGTATTGTTCCTTTATTTGTATGATTGATATTACTACTATTTTTTTACAGTTATGTTTATACTGCTCATGCTCATTGATTCTCTGGTTTTAGTAATCTGTAACCTGATCACCAATACATCTGCTATCTCTACTTGTTATTTATTCATGGCCGCCTCTGCGCTAATAATTTACTAAATTTAGTTGCCTGAGAGACATTAGTAGGCGACATAGGGTTGACCTCACCCGCAAATGCGCCGGCAACAATGTAACAATGCATCCCGATAATCGGCACAATTTGTCGCTCTGAATCGTCGCTTTCAACCAAGGTGGTTTTGTTGATAGGAACATAGTATATCTTAATCGCGACAATTAATCTTCCATAGGTAAATCATTCATCATCTTTCCGCATAACAACCTGAACCCACGCACATTTATAATAAAAACTGCATTATACATTACGTATGAAGATTTGGTAGTTGCTAGTAATTATTTTCTGGTGTACCAGACATAGGAAGAGCAACGCCCTGCAATTGCTAAATGAATTTTATTTCAGTTCCTGAATTCAGAATTTTCGGAATGGTTCAAATGATTGATATGGATTGTTTATAACGGTAAGGAATTTATAATTTAAATTGATTTGGAACACGGAAAACGATTATCATGTCACAAATGAAATCAATGCTAACTTATCTACGAAAAATTATACTGAAACGCTTCACAATTGATGTTATTGTCCTTTTGTTTGCCACACCACGCACCTGGCAACTCTATATTTTTGTAATGGTTAAATTAAAGTCCATGAAAATGTGTTTGTAGATGGTTTCATTCCTTTTTCACTTATGTCAACCAAATAGCAAGCTGCATTATCTTAAGACTGAAGATTTTTAGTGTGAAAATGGTATAATTAAAATATTGAAAAAAATGAAATGAAAGAATTTGTTTCCACTTGTATGTTCAAAATTTTTATATATATTGGCTAATGAAGTGATGCTCAAATGAAAACTTTTATCTATCTTAAAAATTGCAGCATAAGAATAAATTATGAAATTATCCAGGGCGTTGTGACTTTCTATGATAAAAACAAATCTGATGAACATTTTCAATGGTAACGAGACCAAAGTTGAACGTTTTATATGGGAATATTAGGAGCAATCCTTTAACGTATTATACATCTGGGTTTTCAGGGGCTAGCATTGAGGTGTCAGGCCTCGATTCTCCTTTGGTTTCAATCTTGACGAGTTGCAGGAATTTATGGTCTTGAATTAGAATAATATGCGTTTAAAAATTACTATTTAAAGATAACACGTCTAAAGAGGCCAGTGTCTTGGATGTTACGCATGTATACAATGAATTTCTAATGCAATTTTTAAATATTAAAAAAATATATTTTTCAATTTTTCTAATAGATAAATTTCTTTTAATTTTTAAAATTATTTACTCTCTCAATTGATTCATGTATTGTCTCCCACTTTACGTTGTTCTCCTACTCATCAGGTTGAAATGTTGCTCCACCAAAATAGAACAACAATATATGATGATGAATTAATTGCGACGAACGACGATGAATTAACTACGATTGGACGTGAACACGTACGATAAAATAACGAGAAATCTCTTTATTTCTATCAAACATTTCCGATTCATATCATTTATTTATATTAGAGACCTTAAATTTTTTTTAATTTTTGATTTTGAGCGGCATTTATTACATATAGAAGTATTATTTGCTACCCAATCTATTTTCTTAAAACTTCACTTGTGTGCCTAGATTATTTAGATTTTATTTATTTCTATCAATCATTTTTGATTGATATCATTTATTTATTTATTATTTATTATTTATCATTTCTTTCTTCAAAGAAGAAACAATTAAAGTTTTGGAAAGTTTGGTAATCACCAGCATATACCATCTTCACTTGAAACTCGCTTGCAATTGCAAGGTAGTTAGTTATATGACTGCTGCATAGTGCCGAAGTATGTATACATAATACCAACTGTAAATAAGAATTATTAGTCGCAATTAATTCATCAACCCAGATGAGGTGATATCTAGTAAATTAAGCAAATGTGTTATTTGCGATAAATAGTTTGAAGCAGGGTGCGGCTTGGTGACATCTAGCAGCTGTTACTATTCGTTTCCAGGTATCTGAAGTTTAGAATTGTGTCGTTCCATTTTTATCGTCATATCTCGTAGGTGTTTGCATCCAAACAGTAATTACTGTTGAAAACATGTAATTTACCACTAGAAACTATTTTTAAAAAAGATTTGAAGAAAGTGAAAGAAAGTCACGTTATACAGTTAATTTGATTAAAAATTTGTTTGCTGAATGCTGCTTGTAAACATTTTATTTTATATGTAAAAATAATTCTTCAGAACTTCTGCAAACTATGGCATAGAAATCGTACTTTAATCGCTAAATTAAATTATTTTTATTATTTTTAAATAAGGACATAGGGGTAGTGAATTAATGCCGACTACAGTTTCTCCCGAGACGACAATGTTCGGATGACTTGATGAGAGCAATACACATTTGAAAGAGAATAAGTTGAAAATGCATATTGTGCAAATTATCTCCGTTTTCTAATAGCAATTGAAATGTAAACAAGCTGGAGCAATTGAAATGAGGTTCAAAAGCTTCTGCATTTGTATCTAAGCGTACGTTATATGAGTTCAAGTTTCCTGCACGAGCCAAAGCCGATGATGTGATGAGTGCGTTTTCATATTAATATGGTCGTATTTTCAAGTTAATTACCTTAAACAGCACGACCTCCCATTAATTTGCGTTATGTATGACCGTATAAGGTTTGCAACATTTTGTTCAAGAATTATATGCATTCGATGTTCAAAGTAGCTGTGGTGATCTTCAAGCAAGGCTAAAAGTTAATTTAATTTAATTTTTTCACATAAACTTGGTAGAAGCGTGGTGGCACTCGGTAAACGTTCGAATATATAGTCTAACTAAAATAGTCCCATATCTATCCCAGCAGGCAATGTCAGGTTGAATCAACGTTGAAATAACTTATGCTCGCGACGTTGATATCTCGTTGAATTCTAGTCCAGAATGAAAAGCGAATCAACGTCATTCATGCCAAATCGTCTTGACGTTGTATTTCAACGTTGTTTCAACGTTGATATGATGTAGGTTTTGAAAACTGAATCAACTTTGCTCTATGACTCGATTACATTACACTGTCATACTATTTTAACATCATATTACAATTAGGTGCGTTAAATAGAAATAGGCACACTATTAGCGAACCCATTTATTCACTTACCTTCGATTCTCTCCTGGAAAATCCTTCAACCTCAGCAAGGATTTGATCGTTTAGCTCGCGTGCAAAGCCTGTATTGTACCGACCGGGACACGGAGAACTCGATTGCGTAAGAAATTCGGAGCTGTTTAACCTAACTTTCAACATAGTTACTTATTGAAAAGTAATTTAGGTGCCTAAATTATATAGATATCATTTTGTTATTCACAGATGGAACAATCAAATATGTGGAATGTTTAAAATCACCATAAAATAACGCCACCAATAGCAGATAGTGTATGCAGAAGGTAGTGTTTGGAGAAGGGCATCCTGCTGCTCCCTGCCGACTTATATTTAAAATTATTCATTAATTATTGGTGGACGGTAACTAATTTATCATCGAAGAAGAGCTAATAATAATTATAATAATTAGCAAATAAGTCAATGTACTAACTGAATGTAACAGTAAGCTGCAGGGTGCAGGTTGATCGCGTCAGACAGCTGGTGCATATCGTTGCCAATTATCGCACGATTGGTAAACGTTTTGTTCTCATCGTCATGCAACATGTTAGATTCAAAGTTATAGTTAAAGTTCCTAGTGATCATAATGACTAACTATTTCCTGCAGCAAATATGCATTCAGTAGTGTTTAAGCATTCAGTGTTTTTACAAAAATTTTCACGACCAGAAAATATTGATATTGAACTCGTATTTCAATTGATAATTATCATTCTCATTTGCCACATTTTCAATAAAGGTATTAAGACTGTAAACTAATTCTAACGGCCGTTTCCCAATGTGATTTTTCGGCATCGATATATAATTTAATTGTCAGCAAATGTATCGAAACGTATTGGCTACATATTCACATATATTACATATTCAACTATTGGTTACATATTCATTCACGAGTAATGAATAATGATTCAATTCAGTATATTTTTAAATTAATTTATCCTCATATTTTCAAGGTATGGATCCAGAAAAGCATGTCAATCCCTTAATTTGTTATATTTACGACCATACAGAAGGTTTGTAATATTTATTCTAAAATGATACGATTAGTAAAGAAAGAGGGTCTATCATCACAGATAGCATAAACGATTAAATAGATTAATGACCAGTTACCCCCGAATAAAACTTTACTATTTGACCCCGATCAAAACCTGACCATTTACCTCAATTGCCCGTAACCTTGCATGTGCAAATCACCGTCCTTTGTAAAGTTTGGTAACTGTCCATTACTAAAAACCCCGGACTTAACCTAGAGCGAGTGTCACTTCAGAAGATGCTTCTTTGGAATATATAATTGATTTAAATTTTTGAAAAACATTCCAGTACCTGAGTGCTCAACTTTATTAATCAACACAAAGCAATAAGGTACGTTATACATGTCATTACACAGCTCGTGAAACTCTACAAAGGGCATGTCGCAGGTAATGTAATAAATGTCAATATTCGTCCTATCGATGAAAGGTAACTCGAATAGAATTTAAAAATTTAATTATAATAGAATATATAAATATGATAAATAAATTGAAAAACAGTTATTACGTCTTCCACGGGTGTAAAATCTATCAGCAGGATTCTCATTTTCTTCCGTAGCAGTACCATCATGATGAAAAAAATTTTTTCTGAGGATCTATGTCACTTCGATCAGGGATAAAAGCAGTATTCTCAAAATAGTCGATTGAACATTTTTGTTGACGTATTTTAGGTAATTTTTCAAGTTATTCCTCAATATTGCCATTGCCGTCAGAAAATAAATCAATTATTTCAAATTTATTATATCCCTTATCGAAAGCGTTCTTCATCTTATATTCAGGCTGATGAGTTGACTTGCTGTAAATGGAAAGATTGTTGAAATCCATAAGATTTTCGAATAGCAAATTCAGCAGCAATGACGTTTCTCGCAGTTTGATCTCACGATTGTGAGACCCCTCAGACTTGGAGAAGGAAATACAAAACGGTTCTTCTGTTTATTTTTATTAGTATTTTTCCATTTATAGAGCATTTCTTCAAGCTATATTTCTAAAAAATTTCAATGTTTGTTTTAATATATTCACTTGAATTAAACGCTGATTTATGTCGGTGGAGAGATGGTGAAATTCATCGCGGATATTATTAACAACAATTCCCAGCTGTTAATATTTCTTGAATTGAACATCACCTTTCTTTGGACGTCTGTTAAGGCGTCTCTTTTTTAAAAAGAAATTTCATCAAGCTTTTTTTTAAATCACAGGCTGCTTCGAATGACAATAGCGTGTTAATGAACTACTCTCTATTATTATTAATATACTACCTATATTAAAATTATCGTACCAGGAACGCTTAGCAAGTCTAATTCTATCTTAGTAATTAATAATACAGCATCAAATGATGAACTCGGAGCCGTGAAATAATGAGCAATATCTAATTCATTGTTTCCAAACAGGTATAACAAAAGTTCTGAAACACTTTCCCTAACAACAAGGTATCGATCGTTGAGGTAAAGATAATGATAATCTTTGAATGTTTTACATTCGAATACAAGAAATTTAAGGGGAGCGTCTAGGGTAAAATAAAATTTTTTGACTTTTTCGGTTTTTATATTTGTCTTAAAGCTTACATTCTGACGCGTCTAACGGTACCAAACCCATCTCTGTACGTTGATTTATACGTTCACGACAGATTGCGAAAGGGTTAGGGGTTGTGGAGTTATTTAACATTTAAGATAGGCCGAAATTACCGGTAGCACACTTAAATAGCTAGTCTGAACACGCTGAGCTTCAGTTATCCGCCTGCAGTCATATGGGATGGTTCTCGTTCCTTAGTATTCTTTAGTATTTGTTTGGGACATAGCAGTCACAGGCCAGGATGGATCGCCGCCTCTGATTATCGTTCATCCGCCCTCATTTGGGCCACCTGATGCACGATGCTGTTGCTTGCTTCTCGCCGCTGGTAGTGTTGTAGGGGAGTGTGATCTGGGATTGTGCCCAGGAACACGTCCAGCTGTCTCTTGAAGGTCTCCAGGGTGAACTACCCCTCTCTTATATCCCTTGGTATAGGGCGTTGAGCAGCCTTGGCCCTGCCACTAAAAGTGATCCTTCCTGCAGGGATTGAAATCTGACTGCGAATCTGTTACGTAGGGGGGGCCGTCGTTCGCACCATCCTTGACAGAAATTGAGCTCCAATATCGTCTAGTCTTGCAACCTTGCACCCTTGAATGTCTTTTTCGAGGCGCGCTCGACTTTGTCGGGCACTACTGAAAAGTTAACTTATTGTCCCTGCAAACCCATCTCCTATCCGTCGTTCGCACCATCCTTGACAGAAATTGAGCCCCAATATCGTCTAGTCTTGCAACCTAGCACCCTTGAATGTCTTTTTCAAAGCGCGCTCGACTTTGTCGGGCACTACTGAAAAGTTAACTTATTGTCCCTGCAAACCTATCTCCTCCTAGAGTTTTGAAGCTACATCAATGAGACATATATCATTCGATTTGGAAAGGAAAAATCTACAAACGTCACTTGGTCGTTTTTCCAATTTCGTTATATTTTGGATTTTAGTTTGCAAAAAGTGGGAGAGGACGGGGGTAAAGTCGAAAAATTTCGAAAAATATCGGAAAAAATGTTCCCCCACCCACAAAAATGAGAAATCCAAAAAACCGCCAAGTGACGGAATCACTACATATCTGGAATCACTACATATCTTCAAACGGAAACCGTTTCTCAGATGATGCACATATTTCCTATCCTATTGAAATGGTGAATCGTTAGGCTTTATTTTCTAGTTTTGTTCGTGTTCGTTTTCTATTGTTGGGTTAATTTGTCTTTCATCTGTCAATTTTAGGTTTTAATGTCTGAGACTTTGGATTTTGAATTATAATTATTGTTTTCATTTCATAGATTGTTGAATTGACGATGGAGCTTGATTCCGAAACTTTTTCAATATCAATACGGTGAATTTATATGGCGTTCTCTTTGCTTTTAAATTCTTTGTTAATTTGCATTTTAAGCAGACTGATTATATAAGTACATTTGAAGGCATCCCAAACCTCTTTATAGCATGTTCATAATCTACATCAGATAAATTTTAATTATTTAATTTATTATAGAATTCATCCCGCGATGTAAACTAATTGAAATCATTTTAGCATGGTCATCCATGTAGTTAATTTGATATATACCTTAGTTTTGTATCAATTCAAACTCTTCATTATTAGGGAAATGTCTTTTAAATTCCACATGCTTTGATAAATTTTTGCTAATGCATCTAACGATGAAGACATGAACCTGAAGGCGTCCAAAAATCTTATATCTCTTGTTATATATCTCTCTTTTCCAGCTTCTTATCTATGTATATGTGTTCTAACTCTGAAGATTTGTGTGAAACTCATAGATTTTATATCTGTTTCGAGTAAAGCATTTATTTTACTTGTCACTTTACCTTCAATAAGCAGAAGTGAATCAAACTCGGATAAGTTATGCATAAACACCGGAATAAAATAAGGATTTATAATTTTTGAATTCCACTTAAGATGCACTGGGCCTTAGTAATTTCACGTTAGGTGGTTGTGATCTCTAACCTTATAGTTTTCTTCAGTAAACTCTCCTCAGCAGACATAGTAAACTGTAGAATTTCTGTGTTCTTGAGATTTTTCAGCTGATATGAACATCTGTTTTTGCATATAAACTTAATAATTCATAAATACGTTTTGTTTCTGATTCTACATATTTTACAAATTTTTCACACGCATCTATTTAACTCGAACTTTGAGTGCCTATCATCTTCAAATTTAGTATAGCTACAGAAACGATTAGTATGACTTTAGAATATTCCACGTATAATTCGATTTTGGGTCAGGCTGACATGAATCAATACTTGCTAAAGTCGATTAGTTTTATGAATCGAGTTAAAACAAATTGACTTGAAGACTTCATCAGGATATAATGACTTTCATTCTCATCTGTTATATACAATAACGAAACTACATCTTTATTTCCAGTTTTAGTTATTTTAATTGGTATAGCTCCGAACAATAATTCAAACTATATACATTTATAGAATTATTATTCACCTTATCAAATTTATAGATGTCTTTAATTTTCATAGGGATTCGATATTTGTAAAACCCATCTCTTCAGATTTCTTCTTTAATATTTTAGTTATTCTATTAGCATATTTACATCTCTGCAGAAGTGGCGCGCAACCATTCTCTTAGAGCAAATGTTATCTTGCTTTTTAATGTTTATTAACTTATATTTAGGACAACTAATTTTTCTGGTAATTAAATATACTGTTGCTAGAACATCTTTAAGGTTTGGATTCGATAATTTAAATTGTAAAGTTTAGCAACTATATTATCTATCCAAAATAGTTAGTATATTTTCCAATCCCATGCATCAGATTATTTAACGGTCTTAATTTGTATTTAAATTTATGTGAAGGCTAGAAACTTCAATGAATTTGTTAGAATTGAGCCAAGCTGTATTACAGAGTTTCTCGCTGCCCTATTTGAATTTATAATACTCGGCTTGTAAATTCAACTGTAATTTAATATTATCGCATTTTTTTAATTAATTACATGAATATTTTCGAATGCTATATTACTGAGAAACGGCTTCGAGTCAATCGATCTTATATATGGGTTACGAGCATTTATCATTAACTGCTTTATAAATTCCAACCCGCTGGCATCCAAAATCTAAAATGCACATCATATTTTTCATGCACTCCGATATTGTCTACTTCTAAATCGCAAAGATCGCAGTAGAGTTGGGAACTGTCCAATATGCTATCATTGAGAAGTTTGCTATGGGTATTCGTTTGCTCATGCCTTTTTAAGTTTGAAACTTCGCGATTGCATATTATACATTTTGTCTTTTATTAAAGTATTAATTTGAAATGATCGAACTGTTATTTGTTTTACGATGCTTTTGAATTTTTATGTGATTATTTAAGTTTTTAAGTACTGTAACCAACTTAACACTGATTCATGCCACCAGCATTCGTTTTCATTTTACTGAAAAAATTTGTCCAAAGAGTTTTCACATTAAATACAATTTTTTTCCAAGAATTACTTTTCATGACTGTTCGACTCTCATTTCCTTTAAAAAATTAATTCAAAGGGTTTTCGTATTCAAGGTGTGTTTTTCACATTAGACGATTTATCAGCTCTCATTTCATACAGAAAAAATTAGAAATAACACATTGAAAAATTTGACATTTTTGGATCGAAAATGAGTCTTTATAAAGTGTTTTGCAAAATAGTTTAGCAAAAACGATAGTCCACAATAAAAGAGAGCTAATTAACTATCCTGAGCTACTATCAATCGACATAGTGAATATTTTAACAAATCGAAATCACTTCTTAAAAGGACTTTTTTCTAAGCTAGTACTTTGGGAACTTTGTTAAGCTATTCCAAGACGCGCCATCATGGCATGATAAGAAACGAATAATCCATGACTTACGATTTCATGAGAGAAATGACTAATACATAAACATGAGAAAAATATACGAGAAAAGAAAGTGCGCCATCTACATAAAATTTTAATTTATGACCTAAGATGAATTAACAATAATTAAACAGAATAATCAATAATTCAATGAATCAAACAATAAATCGGACGAACAGAACAGCTTAGTACTTCTGGTAGTGCAGGCATCCGTATCTAGGTTTAATAATGAAGACTGTGACGCTTGTGAAATTACCTGCGTAGACTAGGTTAAGTCTATTGCTGTAAATTTCCATGAATGGAAAAAAGCGGCTACAATTTATTTGTAATGAAAAACTGCTGATGGAAATTTTAACACGATGTAAAGGAAAGTATCACTGCCAGAAGTGGATTTAGGATTAGATTACCCTCCTACATTTAATCAGAGCAAGTTCCCAACGTATTTTTCAATGATGAGTATGCCTACTTCTGTGATTCTGGTACTAGATTCCAAAAAGATGGAGTGAATGTTATAAGGGAGTTAATTCTTTGGACAGGGCTTCTAGAGAGCATGATATACTCCATAGCGAGCATACAAAACTGAAGAGAGAAACAAGGCTGAGGATATCGTATCGAAGAAAGCGACCGAAATTGCGTTAGATCCTAATGAGCCAGAATATGTCAAAATTGATGCAAAATTATTTATTGCTCTACTGGCTAAAAAGTTATGTAAGGCATGGTCAATAAAAAAAACGTACAAGCCCACTCACAGAGATGAGTGGTGAAATTTTGAATGCAATTTTTACAATCCTAAAACCGGATACGTAGGGATAAATGAACTTGTTCGCAAGAGTGTTTTATTTCGAGAACAACTCATGAATTGATTAGATTCACAGAAAACATACCCTCTACATAAAACAATAAAACCTAATTTCACAGCATTAAGAGACAAAATAACAAAGATCGATGGTCAATGGCAGGCAGATTTAGTTGACATGCAGTAGTATACAAATAATGCAGTATACAAATAATGCAGTATACAAATAATGCAGTATACAAATAATGCTTGAATGTAGCTAAAACTACATTCTAACTGTGAGTGGTATTTTTAGTAAACACGCATGGGCAGTCGCTATACGAAAAAATATAACTCAGTACTCACTGCAGTTAGTGACAGAGAGCGAATTTTCTCGTTGATGAAAACGTGAAGTCACTGACGGACAGACAGACGGACATGGCGAGCACAATAGTGAATTTTTTCCATAAATAAGAAAATGTGCTAAAAAGTCTTTGCAAAATTATTTTCAGAGACAAAGAAAGCTGTAAAAAGCCTAAATTAAAGACTGGAGATCGTGTCAGAATTAGTAGAAAACGTAAGGATTTTAATAATGGTTATCTTCCTAATTGCAAACGCGAGTTATTTAATATTTCTAAACTGTCCGGTGTCAATCTAGCGTCTCGTTATATTTAGTATCATTATATTATATGATGTTCATCTGTAATTGAGACGTAATATTCACTTAGCGTGAAACAAATTGATGGAAAAGTACTAGACCTGAGTCAGCGTCTGGACAAAATCACGCGATAGATCACGCGATGGCCGTAATTCTATAGCGCTGGGAACCTTAATGAGGCACCCCGCAGAAGCTGACAGGTACGTACGCCGTGATGTAACTCGCGTTAGAGCTACTCCGACCGAACGTTCGACGTCTTAGCCTTACCTGTATCGTATCAATCACGTATTACCACCTCGTATCAAGATAAGTTATCTGGACAGATGGTGTCTTATTTGTCCTTCACGAACTTAGTCAACGAACCCTCTTCAAGTCTGGAGGCGCATAAAAGTGACTTACCAACAAAATTATTAGATACGAATCCAGTAACTTATAGGTTGAACTATATGAACGGTGTATAAGAAATAGGGAGTTTTTGTGAAGAATTATCAAAATAAAGCAGCGACGTTTATGAAATTGATTAAGATCTTAAATAGAGTAGAGGAAAATTGTTAGTTAAATGGGAGTGATATGATGACCCATCTTGGATTCAAGAAGCTGAACTCACATCAAGTTGAACTAAAATTAAGTTGAACACACATTAAATTCAATATAAACACAACTTGAGTTCGAAATAACAGAACATCAAGTTCAAGTTGTTTGAGATATTTTACTCAAAAAGTTGATGTTAATTGATAAATTGCTTCATCGCTGCCTTGAGCATTTGTCTCAAAAAGTTATTATTCGTCCCATCGATATTCGGGATAGAGTGGTGGTACATATCCAGTACACCTATGCCAGTTCATGTAATGTGTTTGTGTAGAATTTTATTGCTGGCGTGAAATTCGTGTAAATATCACTTTTTCTGCCGGTAATAACTTTGTTTTTCAATTCCATTTTCTTAAACGAGAATTATTCTATAGTTTAACAGAATAAACATGAAATAAATTGTGTTTATTAAGTTCTTGCACGAGTGCTTGCGATCCATTAAAGTCTCCCGTGTTTCCAGCATTCATAGGGCCAAATAAGAAGTGATATCTTGGAACAATATCATTAACGTTAGAATGCATAACTATTATTCCTGATCCTGAAACATCTGAATCACTACCTGGCTCTCGGTTTGGATCCCTAAACGATCCAGGAATATCAGCTCTAATTCTAGCTACTTTATGAAGGACCTTATCCTTCTGTGTTGCTTTATAGAGTGGTTTGATGTACTTGGAGTAGTTATCGGCTCTATTTGCCTTTATTGTTCCATCTGACCTGAGATGGGTTTTTGTCTGTCTCAAAATTCGCTCGTAATTTACAACGTCTTTTTTATCGAAGTTTTCAGGGTATTGTCTTGTTACTAGCTCCCATAATCCGACAGTTCCTTCAAAAACTTGATCACCAATTTTTAAATTATTTTCCTGAATGAAGACAATTGTAGCTCCTATCATGTCAGTTTTTCCATCAAATTTTATGCCATAGCTTTGTCATACTCACATCCAGATTTAAATGCAAAACTTAATTAAGTTTTATATATTAAATCAAATAAACTTCCCCAGTCTGGAGAAACTAATGCTAATCTTCCGGCAGGTTTGATTGCAAATAATTCTCTAGGAGCATCTTTCAGAGCTAACCTCATTTGTTTAGTTTATTCAACCATTTTGGTATGAGGTTCAATTAGAGGCTTAAATGCTTTTTTAGCATCACTGCATAAATGTTGTTCCATAGATTTTTCTTATGAGAATTGTTTTCGCAAGTCTTTCTTCAATTTTATGAAATCTGCTGTCATTTTTATTAATTATAGTCTAAATAGTCACTTCTGTACACATACATGCACATGTATATCATTCTATGTTGGTGTGACAACGTTGGAAAGTAGGTCAAAATTCAACGCACCCATGATTGACGTTACTTTCAACTTAAATTGATCTACGTCTCTTCAACTGTTGTTCGCATTTTGACTTAGATTCAACGTTCTGATCAGGTTGAAATCAGGTTAAATGTTTCAGGTTGAAATGTTCATCAACATTTCAGCCTGAAATCAACGTTGTTTCAACGTCAGTTGCTTCCTGGGTATTGCTCAGCGTAAGGACGATGAGAACCATTCGAGTAGAAATTTAGTATTTGATTGATTATTTCTCATGTATCGTCTGTTCATTCTTTGCTCGTTTACTTTCAGTTTCCATTCAAAATTGACCATATTATCATGTAGAGCATAGAAACGTCTGACGAAAGTCGTATTTCTCAGAAGCAGCAAAATCAGTGACACTAGCCCATGGAGTGTAAATATTCTTAAGTGGTCATTTGTTCGTCACTTGTAAAATTTCGTTCTTAATTTTTTTCAACCGGTTATAAGAATGTTGTGGAAGAACATGAGTTTCATTAAGATTTTTCGAATGCCATCAAGAGGAACCCATCAAATCATCTATGTAGCTAATTAAGATTGCTCCATTGGTCATATGTATCACAATCATGACCTGTAGCGGAGTACATTTATAATTGGAAAATGCTTTATTGAACGAATGTTGGAGAACCCAGACACTCTAAGGGAGAAACTTCTAGGTCATACAATTTCGTTTAGTGATTTACCGATCGATCTGAAATTTTATATACATATATATATATAGGTCTAATACATGCACATTTTTGCGTTTAAATTTACAAGAATAATTAAGGAAAATCTGAGCAGGTAAAGAAAAAATAAAACAAGAAATCACGCAAAAATCTTTAAATCGTGATTTGCTAGAGTTAAGCATTTGGAAAAATTTGTATTATATTCAAAACGCATGCATCAATTGACTCTCTGCCTTTTTAGAAACACGCTCCTGCTTCTTTGAAGGCGTTTTTCCCCAACGTTTCCCATAATTTCTATCAGTTATTCATAAAAAAATTAATTAGTTGGGAGAAAGGCTTCTAGGATCGATATAGATACTTTTTTTACGAATCAAAATTTTTTGATATAAAATACTAAAGAAATACATGAAAAGTGGTTTCAGGATATCTCCAACTACCTTGTTACTCATAAACTGAAGGAGTTAGAAATTTTAAGTAGATCCAAAAAACTGAATTCTTTTATACATGAACAATATGTAAAAAACATTCTTTGCATTGTATCCATGGCTTTCCCATTGTCTATTACTTGTAAAGAGTGGGCCAGCATGACTTTTCACTGTCCAGTTTAGCTATATAACACTTACAATGAAAAACTTATATTATGAGGACAATATATTTATCATATATTTATTTTATACTAAACTATTTAAACTAGTTTCATTTTCCGTTAACTAATTATAAGACAATCACAAAATCTAAAAGAAATCACTCTTAGAAAGTAAACATCCTATTGTTTGCCGGTAAGGGAGTTAATAGATATTTTTTGTTTCATCATTAACTATATACTTCTTTGGTATATTATCAACGCATGTTACATGTACAAATCATGTTAAATTATTATCATTGCTTTTGCATGAGAAGATGTCGTTGTTCCGAGCTTAGTAGATATTGTTCTACGATATGTTTACAGCAAATAAATTGTTGAGTATCTTCGTCCCTTGAAAAAATTATGAATTTGCTATTGAACTAAGTGCTAGATTGGACATTTTTTAATTGCATAGTTATCATGGTCATAGTTTCTGCATTCGAAACCAAATAAAAAAGTATCTCTGCGATTATTATTGGGTCCCGCTGTTTGAATTCTGCGCTAAAAGATTTTTCATCATTTAATTATTAAAGATGAATGAGTTCAACGTGAATGTCGTCCTATCTCGAATGGGTGCGACGATAAATAATCCAAGTAATTATTGAAGAATCAGGAGCGTATAATTTGACCAGACAATGAGGAGTTAGGCCTCGAGTTCCCATCAGGTTCAATCCTGGCAAGTTGGATGAGTTCTGAATCCAAAGATGATAGTTCAGAACCGGGGTCATCGTTGGCGACCAAAGCTAAGGCAGAAAATAAGACTATATGTCCAGCCTCAGGAATTTGAAATTTGTTCATTAGCAATGATCAGTTTGACATAATATTCAAGCTTTCTATTTGTACAACGGAGACAAGGATTATTCTCCTTGATTTAGCACACAAAATAATTTGAGATATGTTTCAAGATATTTTTGATTAGTGATCCCACGAACGTCAATCCCACTGTCTTACCACATGAATTTTGTACCTATAAACCTGACAATATGTCTCCTCCCTCCTGCTATCTATATGGTCTCTAAAATGAAATGTTGCTCCAGTATTCCGCAGTTAAAGCGCATTTAGAGAGTAATTTGAAAATGCGTTTGAAATCTTATGGTTGCATTTACTTTATTAGGGGGTTTTACAACTAGCAGGAGTTTAGATTTCAAACTGGAGAATTGTTATTTTAGCAAATCTGTAAATCTGAGGGTATGCATAATATCCTTTCTCGCGGGATAAAATCTCTTTCTCAATTATTAAAGTTGTATTTATTTTCACGGGAAGGGAGCGTGACAAAAGTATGTCTGAAACATTTCTTTCAATATTACAGGAATAGATGACGGACTTCTCAAAGCAATCTTCAAGAAGTTAATGGTAAGCCAATGTATTTCAGACCTGACTAAAAAAAACTTTAGAATTCTCTCCGTTATATGGAAGAACCTTTGGTAATGCATTAATTTACGAGTTCAACAGAAGCGAATTGAAATGTTTGGTTTCAACATTACATTGTATTGAGATAAATTGAAACTTTCGGGAATTTTCTGAATGGGCCTTACAAGTTGATGGAGAGGGCAACATTGACTTAAGTGCATAATTTTAGTTTCAGATTATTCTAATTTATTGTATTCGATTTAGTTAATTTTATTCGAATTTTACATAAATAAATGAAACTTACACAAAAATAAAGGATAATACTCGATGTCTTGGAGTATAGATGATATCCATACTCGTGATACTCGTAACATGACATAATTACACCAAAAATGACATCGCATTGTTCGCGTATTTGGCGCTGTACTTGCGATGATTTTGAAAAATCTGATTACAACAACAAGCTTTAAATTCGCATTCACATGATTTGCACTCACTTGGACTTGTCAGGCGTCTGGTGCAACAGTTGAGCAGGAACACGAATTGTTTCTGATTGGAAGAATTGCTCTCTTATATTTGACGAAATTATGGAAAAAATAATGCAAATCATGTTGGATACATTCTATTTATTCGCCTCAATTTCCAGAGAGATTGTTTAGACCTTAGTATATTTCACTAGCTATTTTTGTTCAATAAAGTCTTTAACAAGATAAATAAGGTCCCCTTCACTGCACCTTGTTCTCGACGAGGTTGCTGCGACACTCCCTCATGTCGCGCACCACGTCTGTCACGCTCAGGTGTCCTTCCCTTGTCTCAGCAGCCAGCAACACGTTCCAGAGCGCCAGGAACGTCCCTGTTCTTCCCGATCCGTTACTGGAATATAAATTATTGAACAGGATGTATCCCTGCATATGAGAAAAGCTGAAGTAACAACTTAGATTAGGTTTTTTATGAATGGATTCTCTACTAAAGGTTCAGGGGAAGACGGTGGGCTGTCTATATAATGTTGATGGCTATAGAAAAATTAATGAAGAAGTGATGTAGTAAATTCGATACATGGAGATAATGTGTTTTATTTTCAAATTCGTATGATTTCATGTTAATTAAAATATTTGGAAACTCAGATACCGAACATCGATCAGGACGCAATTTTGAGGCATCTTCTGCTTTAGCATATGGTATAAATTATTACAGCTTAAAATAATTATAAATTCATGCCATAAATTTTAGTGCTTAATTTCATTGATATTCATATTCATTGTTACTAGATACTGTAGAGGGAGGATATATGCCATGTATAGATTATTATTAATTTAATGTATAATAACCAAAATGAGTTAGAAGTCTGCGCGCTGTTGTCGGATTAAGCCTGAAGTGCAAAATAGTAGGCATTGTATCATTCATTGTGCACCACCACAATGAACAGAGGTGTATACTGTTTACTCGATCAACTGATATACTGAAGTAGGCCCAATGCTATTGTCTTTAATTATATAACATAGAATTCATTTGAGTGAAGTTCAACGTGTTTAGATTTATGTGCCTTAAATTTATTTGTCTGTTTAATTCTTCCTGTTTTAGGCATGTGTCATTGTGTATTACCAGTGTCAGTAATAACTTATAACTTTTCATGCAGAGTGACCTCCGAACTATGGATTTGCGATTTTACAAATAACGACAATGCACATATTGTTGTTATTTATCGCTGATTGAAAGTGCTTCTTTTCTTCTATCAGTGTTAAACAGCGGGATGAGTGGCGAACCTGGTGGGTTATTGCGTATAGCTTATAGTCATAGTTAAGCTCAGTGGATACTGGCATCGTAACAATATGCTTATCAGTTCTTTATTATATTCAGGTTTTACCGTGTGGAACTTGGAATGCGAGCTTCAAGAAGTGATTTGACGGCAGGGTACACGAAATTTTCAGTTCGCTTATTATGGAAAGGTCTGTGTTCCATTTATTCTCTACCACGTCACATCTGCACTACGTACTTGCAATGCACCACGACAGTGCTTTCATTTTCGTTAGTGTTGAACCTGACGGTGTGCTGGAACTGACAGAAGACCTCGGCGTCAGGCAACTTCGAACCTTGTGACGGCCAAGCCACAAACTGGTAATGCAGTAGTTGGAGCGAAAAGATCCCCTGTAACCAAGTGATTAATTTGAGGGATACACCACATGGAAAAGCTTTAGTTCTACAAACATTCATGCGTTTTTAAAAATAATAAGAAAAATTTATTCGGATAAACGATATTAGAAATGACTTCAGATTTGGTCTTGATTTCATTTTATTAAAGTAAGTTTTCCTTTGATGCTAAATTAAACACCGTGCGTATAACCCAGGTTTTTACCCAAGTTTGGATAAACTGTTCACTGTATTTTATTGAAACATTTAAAGTTAAACTCAGAAAAATAAATCCGTATAGTGAATATAATGACGAACCATTTTATAAACCGCCTAAAGAGAATAGAATTCATCTACAAAATTGTACATAAATTAAATTCAATTCTCATTCTTTCACTTACGGATCTGTTTTCTCTCTTATTCTGTCTTTGGTATACTTATTTTTGGCAAGTCATAAATTTATATAGTTATATGAGAGAATATAGTGCTTGACGCTAATCACTGCACTGCGAATGGGGCTCGTTCGTCCCTAAATGGCTCTTTTAATTAATACAACTTTTAATCAACTCCATTTCAATACAGGCATATGATACAGGATGGCAAGTTCCCATATTTAAAAAATTAATTTTTACCGAAATAAATTTAATTCGAAAGGAAACAATCACGAAACTGTTCTTAAAACGCTCTTTGCACCACGAATATATATGACGAAAAAAAAATCTGAAAATATAGCGTTAAATACAACTCTTGAATTTTTACAAATTATTTGATCACGTTAGTGACAGGTATAACAAGCAAACAATGTTAAATCACTCACGTCGGACACAGCCAGCGTTCGCTCATACCAAACGTCGTCGATGTTGACTTCTTCCGTCAACTCTATGGTGAATGGACCGCATTCCAGCGTCGGGTCCTCACAAGTTGGTAGGTACAAAGCGCTTACGATCTGTTAAAAATTCTATTATTAAAATTCTATTCATTATTTTATATATCATATAAAATAATTATATATGACAAATTTTTCTTAACATCAATACGTATTTTTCTTACACTAAAGAAGAATAGAATATATACTGAGTCACGAACTTGTCGAATCGTTCTATCTAATAAAATATACAGTTCGTTATTACAATAAAACAACGTGTGGCGAAATGCACATAATACATACAATAAATCCTTGAAAATTTTCATATAAATTGCTCCGGTGAATGAATTGGTATATAAATGAAACCAGTTGGTGTAATAACTAAAAAGTGACCTAAAATTGTCGTTAATTTGTTGGTTAGGAAATTCAATCAAGTAGACTCATAATGAATAGGTAAACCGAAAAATGTGAAAAATTTTTATTAAGAAATATGCAACCCAGTCGATATACAGAGTCCGTCGGTCCGTAGGTTCTCCTTAGCCGCCCTAGAGGCAAATCAGACGCGAATAGGCCAATTACTGTATTTGACTACTAATTAGGAGCCGTTTCCAGGAGTCACATGACCCAGGGGGCCGAATCTGCAGAAGACAGCCGCATGCTCACCCTACTCAATAAGGCGCGAAGGTGACCAGCCCCTGATTCAGAAACCTGTACGAAGCAAGAGCAGGCGCAATAATTTGTACACACATTCGTTTCAACACTCACGGATTGCGTGTAGGCCAACGTGTGAGCGTTCCGTTATCTTTGATAATCTTGCTTTTAGCGCTTTATTCATCACGCAAACCGCTTCGACACTTTTCAGACAAAATTTCGCAGTAAATGTTTAGGATCACGCCATCGTTTGCGCAAGTTTCATTAAGCGTGTAATGAGTGTCCATCAACGCGCGACCATTGCGCGTGTTTAGCTAACACGCGTGCATTGCGTTATCTTCGACACGCATGCCTGGCGTTTGTGTAAAGACGCTAGCGATACCTTTCCGTGAACAAGCGTGCGTCATGTGCTAACTTCATGGCGAAAGGTGCAGAATGCAAATGAACACGCGTGCATTGCCATGTAAGTCAAGATGCGTCGACTGCGTGAGCTCAGCAAAACACCAACATTTCATAGGCAGGGGTACCAAAACAACCCTCGTTATACTCCCTATTGGGGTGCTGGGTTTATCAACAACCCGGGCTTGATACTATGCTGGGCAGTTAGAGGTGGTTCGAAGAAAGGAATATTAGGCAGTTGTATACGTCCTGTTCTTCGTCGGTTCGGACGTCGGTTGATGCTCGCTACTCATACAAGTTTTGTAATATTATTGTGTATAGTGAAGTCTACTGCGTGAAAACAACTCAGTGTTAAAACGGAATGCTTTCGTTTATGACATTTTCAGCATAAAACATTCCTTAGTTATTTTATTTTACTTATATTCAGCTAATTCATTACTTGGGCGGCGCATTACTTAATAGATTATCTGATATATTGGCTATGGAGACGACGTGCGAAATTAAAAAAAGTATGTATTTGCGCATTGAATAATGTGACCAAATTAAGGAACAATATTAAGAAATCGAAAATTAATGCCTACGATATTTCTTTACTCATTGATCAACTTTTTTCGCTCGAGCAAATTGTAGATATGATGAAATAAGTACATAAACTTCAAATTAGCAAAATTCAATGTCCAATTGTACCTCGTTCTGTTCCTCCCAGCTCGCTATCATGACGACAATCTTAGCTCGCTGCTGCCAGATCATTTGCCAGAAACTCAGAACTGTTTCATCCATGGGGCTCTGGGCAGCGATAAACGTCAGGTTGGGACCTTTGGTGCTCTGTAAAACCAGTGTGATGTCTTATATCTATCAAAACAAGAGATGTCAGAATGTCTGGTATACATAATATAGCCATGCTGATTGATAAATTGCTTCGACTAATCTCAGCCCACATGTTCTGTCCAACGGCGCTGCCTTTAATTTTAGTATTTTGTATAGAGTGAATCGTTTGAAACATCCATGGGGATATGTAACATTCTAGTTCTAACTAATCACTTCCCTCTTCTATAAGTTTCTCGCTGTAGTGTTTCCTAAAAATAAATAAATTTTATTTGCTAATAGTAATTGCATTTGTAGTAGTAATGTAAACCGTTTGTGAACCGTAACCTATACAAAAAATTGGTGTAATATTAAATGATATTTACGGTCACGTAGCTGGCGTTGATGTAGTCTGATCTCAAATTTGAAGTTTGTCTTTGTAGAACTACCCTGCTGCTGTCAACTGTGAAGAATGGGATAAAAATTATTGGTTCACAAAAATGACGTTTACATATATTTTTTCATGCAATCAGGAAGTCGAATTTTAAATTATAATACAATCTGGGGCGTTATTTTTATGATGAACAATAATTAGTTTATTAACTGCATTCACTGTTGATAATGAGCTGCATTCGACTCTGTGCATTTTTGATTCCACAGCGTCAAGTCTGTGAACACCGGAGCTCCAGAAGGAGGAAGTAACGGAATTATACAGGAGACGTTTGGATCTTATTTTAAATCATTCATTAGAATGGAACTCTAATCGAAGTTTTCAATTAATTGTTTTCTTTTCGAGTTTGAAGGGTAAAGCAACAAATAATTTATTTTTTTCGTCTGCTCTCTCTCTCTCTCTTCGTAGGATAAGTGCTGACATTACCTACCAAGATAGTAATTATGATTTATACATTTCAGCCCTTGTAAGCGAGTTGTCCTCGCCACCGAGGCCTCAGGGGCCAGTCCCCGAGACCTACATATGATGACGATAGAATTTTACCTTACACTCCGCATGTATTATAGTGCAAATCTATATCAGCTCATTCTAAATTTTATTGCTAAAGGAGACTGGACAGTCTAGAATCGAGCGTATAAAAAACGGCGTAAAACCGAACTTTTTGGAGTTCGTTTTCACAATAGTGCGCAGGAGTGTTGTGTATATGCAAAAAAACGATGTATATGCAAAATTTTAGGCCCCTAGGTTGTTTTCTTCATGATTCGAGGGACATTTAAAATCCACATATCTATATGCAGAGCTGGACAGCGCTACGTTGAAATATAGCGGCCGCTACCGCTACCGCTACATGCTCTAAATGTAGAGGGCGCTACCGCTACCACTACTGCCCACCTCTGGTAACAACTAACATGTTGACACTAGTAACAGGCTGAGGTTGACAACATTACACCGAAAGCTTTCGTACAGCTTTATTCTGTTATTTATATTATTTATGTATCATGCTGGTTTTTAAATAATATTTAATACTATTAAGTAAAATCTAAAGGCTTTATCTATAAATGAAGCAGTAGCGCTGTAGCGGCAAAACCTCGTATCGCTACTCTAATATGTAGCGGGCGCTACCGCTACCGCTACAATTGCTTAAATGTAGCGCCGCTACCGCTACATGAAGCGCGCTACTGCCCACCTCTGTCTATATGAAAAATTTCCCAAGAATCCAACTAGCATTTTTAATGATCTTATTGGGCAAAATCATCATAAAAACGTATTTAGTTGATATGCTTTAAGTTTCGAAGCTCCACCACATCAATAAAAAAGCATAAGATAATTTTAAAAGTATGAGGGTCGCATTAGGTAAAAACCTTTAGTATATCTTCTCTATTATACATATTTTAATTTTTCAAGGTCTAGATTATCATCCTCATGGTCATAGGGCATCTCTAAAAATAACTAAAACTTACTAAAAAAATAAAAATGACTAAAAATGCATGAAAATTGTTTAGCCAAAAGGAATCAGAATTCTATTTACTGACCATTCTCCATCAATGTAATAAATTACAAATTACTTGACCTATATGAGAAGAATTGTCCACCTGTTGATACCTTCTCGACGTACATCACAGATGAAATTTTGAAGAATCAAGTCATCTTAAGAAAAATGCTGGATGACCACGCTAAATGTATTCAGTGGTTGTGAGGGGTAAGAGGTTTGTTGTAGTAAATGAATGTATCTTCATATATTGAACTTTTCGTTTTAACTCCTCTGTAATGTATGTTTAATCGTAGCTAGGTAATTTTTACGTCTTCTCATTACGAGAACGCAACTTTTATTTCCCGTACGTATACGCACTTTTTCAACAACATATTTCTTATGATGCCTTGATTCTCAAAAATTTCATCTATGGATTACGTCTCGAAGGTATCAACACGTGTACTAGTTCCTATTATATACGTGAAATTGAAATAAGTTTAATGTAATTAATATAATAATAGTTTCTACCTATAAGGACCCTACAGTAACCCAATTAGTATTTTGAGCAAAATTCTTAAACATTTAAACATGTATATGCTTTACCTCATGTTAAAAAATATTTATGATTCTTTAATGATGAGGACGATGAGGTAGAACTTCAAAACTTGATCATGGTATATTCTGAAGACATTTTTTGATGATTTTTGCCCATTATGACCTTTGCAATGTCAGCTAGCATTTTTCACATTGTGAAAAATGCTAGCTGGATTTTTGGGAAACTTTTCATTTCCCATATTTTTAAAAATTTCAAACGACCCTCGAATCACGAGGGAATCAACATAGAGGTTTCCAATTTTGCACACATATTTTTTCAAGATTCACAATTTTTCCGCACTAGGTATTGTGAAACCGAATTCCGAAAAGTCGAAGTTACTCTCCACCCTCCAGTGAACAAGTCAAATCTGTCACTCAACCTTGCGCTTGCTATGGAAAAAGTTCTGCGTTTGCAAAATTCTGTAGCTTAATTAATGTCCTCATTCTTAGCACGAACAACCATGGAATCAATTAGGCACTATCGATGTAATCTGGAAAATTATCTGCATACTATTCTCCGAAAAGGAGAATCTTGCTGGTTATGAAGTAAACTTGAAATAAAACTAATAAAGAAGGTGCTAACAGGTGCTGTTTAACGCATTTGTCATTCAACTTACATGGTAATGGGACTCCAGAGCGGTTGTAAGAAGCATTTTCTTCTTTCAGTGCATTTGCAGTTGATTTCTTAGGACTCTTTTCATCAAGCAATGCGAATTCTTCGAATAAAGTTTCCCGTTCGAGTATATTCTGGAAAACGAAATTCAAGTCAAAAACTATTGCAAGTTTCCCTTACTCGAATCGGAGTTGATTTAAAACACACATACGGTTGCGAGGTGATTAAAATTCTTGTTTACATCTCAAATGCTCCAACCTGTTCCAGTAGTTCAGCTCTTGCTGATTAATAAGCTATTGCCGCCTGGGTATACATTATTTTAGGATAACCCTATAGCCGAGAATTGTTTTTGTACGATACAGTTGAACTCAAGAACGGTATTAGAAAGCATAAGTTTAAATGATTATTATATTAATTTACACGTATAACAGTATACAATACTCGTTGCAAATTCAGATATAAAAACAAATCGAAACGATCACTATGGAAAAAATATTTTGATGATACGGCACAATTAGCACCAAAACGGAATAAGGTGCTTCTATTCACCATACTTTGCCTTCGGTACTGAAGATTTATATTGGTTATAAGAAAACGCAACAAAAAGCCGGATGCAGCATTGGTCAATGATAATTATTAAAAATTTTTAACTGCGCAATAAAGCTGTTCCAGCTTGCACGATATAAGGGAATATAGTGTAGGACAAGGAAGCCGCTTTCTTGGCGTAAGATCATAAGACTGAATTATTTTTCTTACCTCAAGTCTGCGTTCGTCCATTTTCTCCATTAGCTCTTTACAGTACATTTGGCGGCGGGTGCTTGTGCTGATTTGAGAGCAATATTTTTTCAGATATAAATATAAATAAGCGATGTAAAATGATTTTTGAGGCGCATATTATTCATTACATAATAGTCCTGATTAATCGCATTAATTAACCCTAATAAGATTTGATTGATTGCCATTTTGATCGTATCCATAGGTATTATTTTGACTAAACACATTAATAAATTTTGATACATTGACATATATTTTGACATCACGCTCTAAACGAGTGTAATCAAAATAAAGGGAAAATTTCTTACACATTTGGGGCAATGCTTCTTCCTTCTTCTTCACTGTCCAAGGTTTGTACGCGGCTTTTTTTACGACAATAAAAGATGCACAAAGCGATTATGGATAGCCCACCAATGCAAGAGCCCACTGATACTATCAGTAGTATGGTTTTATCATTGACGAGATTTCTCGTAGTAACCTCCGTCTCTCTTGATTCGAATGTGTAGAAAATACCAGATATGTCCGTCCCAATTTTCGTATCATTCGTGTAAGCCTGCTTGGTATATTTGCAGGTTAGTTTTCCAGGTACTGAATTAATGAGAAAATTCGATTACCAGTATATTATATAGAAATTTCCTATATAGCCAGTATATTGGAAATTCTTGCCATTATATTCTGGTGGAATGAACGTTTTGAATGTAAATTTAATGAAGATCCTGGAACGAGTACTCAGTTATGAAGCTAGTTAGCAACAAGATTTCAGTTTTTAGAAGTAATAGGATTCCAAAAATTATTTGATGTAAGAATGTATATATTATTAAACACCTTAAAATATCAACATGGTTCAGTTATTTTTCAAATAAGCACACTCAATACAATGATCCAATACTATTCTTGACCAGGTTTAACTTTAATCGTAATCGGTGAGAGCATAAATATCACATTACATTCACTTAGTAACTGTATTCCAGTTCAATGAGTGAAAGTGACGAAAAATAACGATATTTTACAGTAACCACGACGCGATAGTCTTGACCGGGTTGAAGGTTGTGTATGGTGAAGACGCATCGGCTGCTGGTGTTCCGACCAGCAACCTGTGATACTCCCGACTGCGGGTCAGAACAGTCAGAAGAATTCATGAAGGCGAGGATGCTGGCGTTTTGTGTGGCATTACGCAGCGTAGCATTGATACCGTAGCGTGTTACACGATCCGGACACTCAGGAGGAGTCCAGCTGATTGTGAGGGAGTTTTGGCCTGCTGATATCGTCTCTAGTTCATGCGAAGCAATAAATCCTGCTAAGAAAAAATGCGAAATTTTAAGTCAATGTGAGTCTTATACAAAGGCCTATGCATATGTTTTACCGTAAGTTGCAAGCATTATACTACATACTGCAATTTACATAAAATTGAAAGTGTAGTGTTCATACATTCTACGTTCATTCAAGCTAAAAATCTCCGCCCAAATGCCACCAGAATTTTTAGTAAGTCTTAGTCTTACCAGGAAATAATTTGAGTTAATTTTTCTCACCTAAATCACCCGTGGTATTTTGGATACAAGTCGAGGTACTGAACCCTGAAGTATATTCGGCCACAACACAAACATTGTAAACGCTGAGGCTGTGGGGGTCACTAATGGTGTAGCTATGACTGGATGGGTTAATTGTGATGTTTTGCTGCACATCTTCCAGTGGTGAGTGTCCACTTTGTGCCAAGGGAGTGGAGGAATAGGATAGGAGGTATCGCGTCACCTTGCAGAGGGGCACCGGCTGTGTTTTCCAGTTCAATGTTATTCCGTGACAGTCAAGAGAATTTATTATCAACGACTGTACTGCGAGAAATGGCATTCGTCCAAAACATTTTTCTGAAAATCCACCGGAAATTATTATTAGCGTTGCAATCCAATTTTCTTACCCATACGAGTTGATTAAATTTCTTTTGAATCCAATGGAATTGTATTGAATCCAATTTACTGTAAATCCAACCAACAGCTGTAAAACTGAACTGCGATCTGAACTGTGCAAAAAACATTTTTTAGAATTTTTCTTCGCTTCACTCTAGTTTTCTAGCTTGCATGACTGATATCTCATTTCGGGCTAATTCGCATTTTTTCCATCAGTGCGATAACAATATTAAAGACTTATTTCCAAGCACTGTTATAAATTGACAGAAGAAATACACATATTCCACTCACCCTCGGGATTGAATAACAATTCCAGACAGCTTTCATTTCTGGAAGTAGAGTTGAAAGCTGGTGCGATGCAAATACTAATGTTTTTCGAGGAAACATTTTCTTCTACTGTGACTGTGTAATTTTCATACGATGTTGTCTCTTTCATGTCGTCATGTATGATATTATTGTCAGCCGAAATGACGGAGTATCTCACAGCGTATCCTTCGAATACTTCGTTTGAATTTGGCTTGTTCCACGTGACAGTCACTGACGACTCGGACATGTTCAGAATTTTCAAATCATCAACGCTCACGAATTTAGAATCTGTCATACAGGAAAATTTAAAAATTTTACATGAGGCTCAAGTTTATAAGGATTTATATGAATAATCTATGCACAGTTAACTAACTTGGCGTAACGTTAGTTATCCCAGTATTAGGTCATAAAAACGTGTTTTACCTAGAAATATTTTAGTTCTCTTTAGGAATCTAAATAAAAACAGAGAAAATTTCACATACCGTACATTAGATATATCTTTGCTGCACGCACTACTCAACTCATTCCATTGCTATTGTTCCAAAAGGCTAAGAGTATGAACTTTTTAATTTTAAACCCACCAGCTTCCTTCGTAACTTTGAATTCTGTCATAAATTTGATGAATTTGGATGAATATTCCAAACAGTGAGGCAGATATTTTTTCACACACTCGAGAGCACTCAGAGTGCTGGATATTTCGTATTCGGCTGATATCCCTTTTCTTTTGCGTTGGTAGTATCCGCACCATTGCCTGTTCTTGTCCATGGATACCATGTGTTGGAATATGGTCGAGGATGGGGCTAATTCTGGAAATTGTCATTGTTGGTGAAAAAGCCGTCATCTAAATCTTACAGGATTTAAATGACAGTTTGTCAATATGAATTATAAAATGCTGATTCATAAATCAGTTTCACCAGTTGTATGAACAAATTTCAAAGGGAATTGAAAGTTTCTATATATCAATATCGAATGCAATTCAGTCAATGAAATGGTATCACTGTGTGCTAAAAGTATGTGTTCTGATACTATATTTGTATAAATGTAATAAAATGTATGATTTTGTGAACAATAAAAATTTCAATGAATATATTTATCAAGTGTGATAATAATAAATGCGAAGAAGCAATGAACCAAGAAATAAATTAATTAAATATTAACCTAGATTTTATTATAATCAATTGAATAAAACATCACATTACCTGGGACACCCCAATTGTCACAGGAAAGAGATGTATCTACTGAGCAATGCATTGTGACGTTTGTAATGAATTCTTCTTTAATCTGAGCTTCCGTCCTCTTGTCAGCCTGGCAGCTCTGTGGAAATATACATATACAAAGAACTATTTAGAATCAACCTTATACACATTTATTTTTAGTTTTTTCCATTTTTTCTGCAGATATTATATAGCAAGTATTTTAACTCATGCTTCATGAGACCACGTCAAATACAATTTTTTTAATTGACCTTTTAGAACTGAATTTTCATATTAGAAGCTCACAAACACCCTCATATATTATTCTTCCATGCTGCTGATGGAATGAAATGCAGAGTTTACCTACTTCCGAGTGGTTCAACCTTGCATTATTTCTCCCAATGATATTCTCTTCGCAATAGTCAGAAATAGTCAATACGCAATAAAAAAAATAGTCAAAATTATTTCGACACGACAGTCCTTCAGGATTCACAGATTGCTATTTAGCGCTACAATATGAGCCTTTGAAATTAAATATTGAACACAAATCAATTATGCCCTGGCTGATTCTAACCCTGTTATCAATTATTAAATGTACCTCGTCTTTTACCTAAAATTAAATGCTGGCAAGGTAATTTGAAGTGTTGCTAAGCAGGGTCATTGCTCTAAATAATCGATGCAATAAAATCACGAGCGTTTAAGTAATGCCGTACGCATCAGGGTACTCACCGTTAATAGAAAAAATATTGCACAACTCAAAATTAAAAACTGGGAACTTGCTTCAGGCATGTTGAAAACTTGAAAAATATACTCTTTTTTGACTTCGAGTGCGTTAAACAAACAACGTGATTTTTAGACGTGTGCACATCGCGTGCAACGCTTTCACGAACACTGCATACTGACAGCGTGGTTCAAAGTGAGTAACGGAGATTTAGATTAGAGAGGTTATTCCTGACTGTTGAAGCCACTGAACACAGATAACGCTAATTCAGCAAGATAACCATCATACGTGTTAAACTTCATTGATAAAAAATGACCTTTAGGCCGTGATGAAGAAAATTTTCAATTATTATCAGTCGGAAAAGAACGTAAGTTGAATTTACATTATATTTTATCATAAGATTGTTGCTCACAACAATAGGCAAATTTTACTGAGAAGGTGCTGAAATTGGGGGCAATATTGAAATATAATTTGGTACGTGCAAAGTTAATTGTGATTGCTTTTCAGTACTCAAGATAATAAGTTGTTTTGCATTCAAAGCTACCATGACTCATTTATTGAACTACAGATATAAGATATAACTCAATCATTTTTGGTGTAATCTACACATTGTATAAATTACTGTGAGTGCATAATCGGTCACTATATTTCTTACACGCACCAATAAAACATTATATCGTCGGTATATTTTTGTATAATCATTTCAAAAATTAAACATGGGTAAACTTTTCCAAAACAATGGAAAAAGAAAACTAAGCTACGAGCTCGTATCTTAATTTTTTCTTAAAAATTCACAAATGATTTACGACGAGTTTGCTCCTGAACTTAAAACGAACCCACCTTATCTGTTCATGTTTGCGTGTTCATATGATTATCGGACACAATGTGATGAATGAGGTAGTTCAATAAAAAGACCCCTGACTCATCTGATGAATTAATATCAGGTTGCGTTAATTGTTGCAGGAGAGCGCGTATCAATCAATTATTTTTTAAAAAGCGGTTTAGTTATCCACTTTTTGTCCCCAGGCGGAAATGCGTCGATATTGTATAGGATGGGGGGAATGAAATTAACGTTCATTTGGTCTATACCAATTGAATAGTATAGATAAGTAAAAGATGAATATTATCGCAAAATGCCAGCACACGCAGAGTAACCTTGCCTAAAGCGATGAGTTTGGACCTACGGACAAACTGGGAAGGCAAATAAGCCCTAACCGGCACTTGCGGTGGCTGATGGTCATCTGTTTAGGTCTGACCGCTATCCAGTCGAAATTCAGATTCCCATTTGGGCCACGCCATTTTCGATATGCTCGGCTTTGGGTCTTAGACCCTGTCTCTTTTAGAATACTTGTTAGATGATGGATTGGGTCACTGCACTCGGTCTAGAGGTGAATCAGACGAATTTGTCATCTACTGTTTTCAGCTGTTCTTCGGGAGTCAATTGACCGATGGGCTGGATCACCGAAACACAACCGAATAGAATAGCTGGCCTGGCAACCTCTTGATGGCCCTGGTCAGACGCTTGTATTGGAGCGAACCATGACCATCTCCCGACCGTGAAATAGCGTCGATGTATGTGCATGCGTACGTTTGGAAAGTCACACGATTTAACAAAACTTGAATTGACTCATCAATTTTTTTACCTGAAGTGGTACTTAGATAGTTATTCGTTACGTATAGTACAAAGATAATCTTGATTTTTTAATTTACTCTTTCAAGAAGCAGAGGCTGCTTGAAGGCAGGGAAACATAATTATAGGATGCAAGAGGATAAAATACTTGATAAAGAGTACGTGAATGCAAACAAATCAATGCCTGTAGCTCCATGAGGTAATTTCAGATTCTCATCATAATATGATTGAACGATATGTAATTGGAATAAACAGCAACAGATGAACGTTCGGTTTTGCATTCAGTGCATACAAGCTTCCATTAAATGTCCAATGGCACTACTGCTCGATATCGTTATGGCGGCGCACTGCCTGATGACAGGCATTGTACAATGTACTTTCGGTAAAACAAACAAGGAGGTTGATAAATTGAATACCTTCAGGTCAATGTGATATTCTGGTGAGGTTCACAAAATATTTGTAGAGTAAGACTTAAAATTATAAAATAACATGATGGCGATAACGGACGAATAATTGTAACAAACGAATTATAACAATTTACACCGTCCAGAACGTGTAACAGAGCTTCAAACATCCAGTCTGGCCGCATAATGCTCTGTCGCAGGAGCAGCCACTAAAATATGCAGTTTAGTGTGTAGCGGTCTCATTCTGGATTTTGAATTGAGGTAATAAAATATTTAGAAATTTAGAATTAGATTTAAATTGTAAAAATTAGATTTTGTTTTATATGAACGTCACCTCGATGAATACATCAGTAGTAGTTAACTTAATTCCAACTTTTAGTATTTAGATTCATTTCACCGGAACCTCTTATTAGAGTAAGTACCAAGTGTTGCCTCTGTAATCACATAGTAATTACTCTGTTAAATAGATGAACTGATTTATAATGATTATAATCTTTTTCTATGTACTTGTATTTGTGTAACATGAGATTATCTGTTATTCAAACAAGGTTCTATACAGAGACCAAAAAAGTGTCTTTATTTTTCCCAAAATCAACGTGAGACGCTTTACTGGTGACCCCAGATACATACTGAAGATTTCTCTCAATGGCCGAGGACGACATTGTATGCATACTACATGCTGCATACTACAACATTCACCAGCACTCAACATTCTCTCACAATGATCAAAATTGAACAACCTCCATATTATTCGCCAATGCTGAGCATTTTACATCATTCACCAATCACCAGCATTCAGCATTCTCAAGCATTTCCCAAACCAAGAATTCTTCAATATTCACAAGCGCTCATTATTCTTTAACATTGCCCAAAACTAAACATTCTTCGACCTTCTTTCATATTCACCATTGCTCAAAATTCATCAGAAATTATACATTCCTCCCCATTCACCAAGACGCAAGACCAAACATTCTTCCCTATTCCGGCTAACAAAAATACTCTATATAAACCAGTGCAAAATATTCTGTTCCTTTACCCAGTATCAAACGTTCGCTCACATTCATCCAAAAATTGTCACACATTCGCTGGTAGCAAACTTGGTGCCATATAAATGAGTACCAAAGGTTCTATGTATCAGATGAACACCATATCCAAAACATTCCTTCTGCAATAATAAGTCCTCATTGTTCTCCAAAAATATTTACAAGCAACCGCCTAGTCACTAGGGGGGTGTAAATACACTAGGGCCTAGTGTACTTGCACCCCGTACCTTAACTTTTAATTTGACTCTGCGCCAAAAGGCGCACAAGGCAGGCACATAACTCACACACTGGGTTCTGTTAGTAGCTGCACGTCGTGCCAAGTTCCATGTGTTACAGCCTGCACTGCCTGTCCCGTCAGCAGTTTCAGGTTACTGTATAGTTCTTTCAGACTTGCGTTCACCGTTGCGTTCTGTGTTTGCTTTGCTTTCTCTGATATCCACTTTTTTCTACTCACACACTCCTCTTCGCTTCCCTGTCTTTCCCACTGTTCCTCTTTCATTGTCTTTAATTCTTTCTGATCGGGTACTTTCAATCTTTGCCTTGTTAATTCTTCTCTCATCGATCAGTCTCCAAGTGTTGCAGCGGATCCATGGCTTACTCTTCCCTTTCTTGTAGCCTAGCAGAGCACCACTTTTGCCGATTTGATGTACGCATTTCTCTGCTGTTATCACACCCCCATTAAGTCGTCGCTCTCGTTCCTGGCTAAGTCCAACTTGTTCATGAGTGCTGCGCGGTGCTTCTTCCTCGCCTCCTCATCTCTCAGTCGTTCCACATCTATCATAGGTTTCAATTATTTCATGTTTTACCCACAAAGCTCAATTATAACGCATGCATTTGAAGTATTAAGCATTTCTTGATGGTAAGGTTCACATTTGGTAGATACGTAATTCCTCTATTTCCAGGGATGGGATTATTAATAATTTTATTAATTGTTGGCGGTAATGCAATTTAAAAGGCGAGACCCGCTTGCATTCCAATTTCAAATTACACATGCAGTGTAATTGTTGTAAGTTGTAATTGTTGTTGTTGTAATTGTACACTAGTAAGTTCGGTTCAGCGGACTGTTTTGCATAGGTCTATGAAATTCTGCCTACAGCAGTTGTAAAGATGGATGGAACCTTAGTCGAAATTATATTTGGAATTTGTGAGCTTTCTATAACTGTCATACCGTACTGCATGACAAATTTTAGAATTTTAATTTCTAACAATTTATTATTTTTTGAAACTAATCAAATTCACGAGGACACTTCGATTCCACTCCGACAAAATGATAAAACAATGGAAAAATCCCGTGATAATGGGGTAACGAGCAGCTTAGCAACTTTGAAATCGCAAGTTAGTTAATTACGATTACGCTTTACATCCATATTCGTTACGCTTGCAGACTACCGGGTGAACCTAAACCGGGTGAACCTAAGACTGCCGGGTGAACCTAAACACGCAGTCGAATTTTAAGTGAACTTTCGATTACACAAATCGATATAGCTATCGTGGTGAATTAGAAATTAGAACATAGTGCACATGAAAACGAGTAGCTAAAATAATACGCTCATGCCAACGTATAACTCATATTAAAAATTTCTTCTACTGCCAGAATCTTAAAAGTATGTCGGTGACGTGTATTCAGACGAACTTCACATTAATTAAGAAGCCCTTTGGCCATACTTTAAAAATTTGCTAAGTGAACGTAAGTACTTACGCTCTATTTTCTTGTCAATGATTGGTGGATTTTGCTTGAACGACCGTCAATGATTGGCTGATGAAGTTACGATCTCTTAACTTTTATAGAATGTATGGGCCCAGCTGGACAGTAAAACTAAAAAAGTTGTCTTGCTACAAAAGTTCAGAATTAACATGCCTAGCCGTTAAAATTTCAAGTTGCATACGACACTCAAGTTGCATAGGGCACTTTTCACTACACGACTGCACAATTGAAAAGAGGAGCGTGCGTAATTTGACAAGTGAACAAGACCAATAGAACTAGACAACTGCCGCCAACAGCCTCGTGTCTTGTCTGTGCCGCTGCATTGCTTTAAAACGGGGTAGATTGCACGATTGCAAAAAGGAGTAAAATGGGACGGAGTTAAACATTTTACGTATTTAGCAACAAACATTGCACAGCGATAATAATACGGTAACGATAAGAACCGAAGAGTACGTAGTAAGTTTTGTCGTCGATGTCGTTAGGACTAAGGAATAAAATTTGTACAAATTTGTTCAAAAAGTTTTGAGGTGCCTGGTAAACCTGACTATTACACAACCGCCATTGAATAAAACCATCCTAATTCACTAACAAATGGAAATTTTTTGTACCGCACCACAATTTTGAGTTGACCTAAAATATACAAATTTTGCAGAACGTTTTTGTAAAATGGAAGGTACATTATACAATGTCTGTCCCTATCTAGCAGATCCATCCCAACATCGCAGTTGCCCGAATATTTAATTAAAACTATCATGCCCTGAATAAAAAACCAAATGTTCATCTGATGTTAGTTCTATTAATTAACAGCGTACACATCAGTCACCTATGTCGTAATTATTATATGAATTAGAAATTTACGCATGTAGCTGCAGTCAGTGATTTTTCTTTGCTAACAAGTACTCTTTATAAAAAAATTCTCCTCTTGTACTCCTTAATCATCTGTTTATGCCTTCTGGCTGCCTCCAGTTTTTAAATATAATAAAGGACAAAATGAAGGGATCTTGTTGTCGCGCCTGATTCACCTACAGAATATACTCGGTCCGTTGAGGCAGGGGCAGCCCAAAATGGAATCGGCATTTCGATTGGTTCAGGCCACTTCATGATGGCTCTGGTCAGACGCTGTTCAGGTCTTTCGTGATAGCCATGATCAGAGGGTTGTCTGATTCCATCGTGATGGCTCTGGTCAGGCGCTAGTCTGGCTTCCCGTTTTGACTCTGACCAGAAGCTGGTCAGGTTGACTCATGATAGTTTTGGTCAGACGCTGGTCAGACTGCCCATGATGGCCCTGGTCAGGCGCTAATTAAGCTGCCTCATGAAGGCCCTGATCAGACGTTGGTATTTGAGCGAACGATGATCATTTGCCGGGGCCATACTTTCAAAAAAAATTAATAGATCGTAAGTTCACCAGACAATCATTGACTGCCTTTCAAGCAAAATCCACCAATCATAGACAAGAAAATAGAGCGTAAGTACTTACGTTCTCTTAGCGAGTTTTAAAAGTATGGCCTCAGGTCATGAAATAGCCTCGATATATATGTGCTCGTGTATGCTTATTAAGGGGACCGTCTATCCTCCGGAAAAACTTCTACAGTTATTATTCGATCATCATGAAACTTCACATACATACGTAAAATGTAAAAACAATAACATATTGCTCATATGAATTTTTCGAAAAAATTGATACAAAACGTGAAATTCATGGAAAACGGCTAAAAAGGGGTACTTTAGAAAATCTATCTCCTCCTACAAATATCATCCTACAACATCGAGACACGTATCATTCGGTTCGTAAAGACTATACCTATAGACTCTGTGATCACTTTTCTCATTTCCCCTTAGTTTTTTATGCGAGTTTTTCCCATTTTTCTCATTCCCCCCCCTTCCTCACCTTCTCCTCCATATATAAGACGAACCATACACAAATTCAAAAAAGTGATCACAGAGTCGATAGGTATGGTCTTTACGAATCGAATGGTATATGTCTCATTGCTGTAGCTTGAAAACTGTAGGAGGAGATAGGTTTGCCGTGAGACCAATAAGAGGTTTTCACCACGCCCAAAAAACTGCAAGGCGGCACGTAAAATGACGTAAAAGTCGTAACGTAGCCAACATACCGTAACTAAGCCTTAAACCGAGTGATGAAGGCATAGAGCAAATAGCTGCTCACCTCTCACCTCGCTGTCATGACAGGCACTTCCTTCTTTGGCGACAGGAGCCTCTTTATATAGTCTCGGCAGGACCCGCCTTTCTATTTACGCCTCTTGGAATTATAATGGCGGCCGAGTACCGCCTCCTGTTCGACGGGGCGTTACTTCTATAATATTGCACGTACAAAGATCTTTCTGGTATCGTTGAACGCGCCAGAAAGTAAGCTTTAAGAGGCCCGTTGACGCGCTCAGCCGCGGTAGTCGTCTATGGAAATTCTTAACTATGAATTCGACAGATAACTCCCCTCATTAATAAGATAAAAATCTGAAATTTGGAATGCTATAATGGCTAATTATTTTCAACCTGTGGACATTAAGATAAATTATGTAAACTTTGTATTACCAGTGTTATCGCTAACGAAAATTTTGAACCATGAGGATCGTAGAACGAGCGACTTTTCTAACATTTTCGCGATCCCAGTTTGTTTAACTCGTTATTCTTCATTGATCGCTATACCAAGCATTTCTGAATAATTTTTCAGGTGGTAGTTATATTCGTTTTTAACAACAGGTCCGTGAATTTTCCGTAGATTTAATCGATATTTGCCCCTCCGTTGTCGTACTTGCCAGGAAAGGCAGGCCTGTCCTTTGGTAATAAATCTTCTGTGGGTCCGCGGTAAACATCCTCTCTCCCCCCCCCCACACACACTTTGCACTCCACTCAGCTTTCAAAGCGCTTCTCTGGTGCTGGAGTGACTTTTAAAAGGCCAAGACTGACAATACATATTGTCAGTCATATAATATTGTTAAGCTGGTCCTAAATAAATGGCATGCGTTACGATGATTACGGAGAAATAATCTTAATTGCGTTTCAAAATGTGAAGCAAACGAATGCATAAACAACACAATTCAAACAACAATGCAATCAATGGAGCGTTCATGTCGATATGCAAATTTTCAATCTCTAGTAAAATGAAATCTATTGCACAGGAAAAGGGTAATACAATCAAAGTTGGAAATCCATCAGTTTAAATCACTCGAATTTCTTATTTCTACTGATGATGACCATGACCGTACCGCTACTGATTATGACCATGACCGTACCGCTACTGATGATTACCGGAACCGTACAGCTACTGATTATGACCATGACCGTACCGCTACTGACTATGACCGTCACTGTACCGCTACTGACTATGACCATGACCGTAACCGCTACTGATGATGACCATGACCGTACCGCTACTGACTATGACCGTCACCGTACCGCTACTGACTATGACCGTCACCGTACCGCTACTGACTATGACCGTGACCGTACCGCTACTGATGATGACCGGAACCGTACCGCTACTGATTATGACCATGACTGTACCGCTACTGATGATGACCATGACCGTACCGCTACTGACTATAACCATGACCGTATACCGCTACTGATGATGACCATGACCGTACCGCTACTGACTATAACCATGACCGTACCGCTACTGATGATTACCGGAACCGTACCGCTACTGACTATAACCGTCACCGTACCGCTACTGACTATGACCGTGACTGTTCCGCTATTGATGATGAGCGTGACCGTAGTGCTATTAATAACCGTGGCCGTACTGCTATTGATGATTACTGTAGATTTTTTACATTGTATTGTCGGAGTGGTAGTTGCATAAATCTCACAGCCTCACACTGTTGTCGGCTGTTAGGTTTAAAACAAAGATGGTTGTTTACAATTTGGATGTGTACGGAATGGGATGAGGGTGAGCTTTGAGAGGGGAAGAGACATCCTTCCCGCTCGAATTCCTGTGTAATCTGTGGTTAGGAAAATCCCGCCGACAAATTACCGGCGTACGCTGTGCTTCTTGGTTAATCCTGCATAAATTCTTTCACCAAATCAATAAACAGGCTCATGTATGTCCGAATTTCTGGAGCTTTGGATCATGCTATGAAGGAATCCCTCAGTTCATGAAGGAATGAAGGAATCAGCCTATAGTCTAAAACGCTCCACCCTATAGTTGCGCATGTTTGCGTGTATACACATCGTAGAAGCGTTTGTGTGTGCACTTCGTAGGCTTCGTGGATCCCCAAGCACGCCCATTGCCTCCCCACGCACACCCACTGCATCCCCTCCTCCCAAATGCTTTCGAGGGTGGTGATTTTAAAGGGACCAGAGGTTTGAATAACAGTCTTCCGTTGTTAGTTGTCAGTGGCGACACTGGTGAGAACATGCGGTTCTCTAGCAAGCAACATACAAGTCCGAGGCTGTGTCCCTCATCAAATCGGATAAATAAAGGACTACAATTAAAAAGATGGAGGTAAGATTCATGACATTCATTACTCGTAATGAAAATTCATATGTATTACCTGATGATTGTCACAATTTACCGGCACTGAAAATTCACTTAGTAATTTCATTCCACTTGTCATGTGCATTAAAACCTATAAATGTAAATGGTTGCTTTCGTGCTCCCAATTATATTGTTATTGTTCGATGCTGAATTTTTGCCCTTCGTTTGTTTTGCAGAAAACAACAAATGCTCCTAAAAAGTCTACAAAATACCGCCACATGCAAAACAGTTATCGAAAATGTTGATCAAACTTTAGATTCAACCATCAATGAAAACATCAAGAAGAACGCGAATGTGGAGCCATGCGACTTGGATGTTGCTAATGATAACTTCACTACCAATAGTCATATACTTTGGCTATTTCAAAAAGCGCTAGAGACGTTATCTGGAAGGAGAATCTTTGATGTAAAAACGCTATTTACGGATGTGTGTAGAATGGCACTGCATAATACTAACATGTGCTCATTCTACAATTTTATTTTCGTAAAAGAAATACGACAAGGACTCTCTGGAAGTTTTGAATTTCAGTGTAGCATGTGTAAATTGAAAATGCGAATCCGAACTGAGGAAGAAAAAGATGAACACGGAGTGCATTCAGCCAACTACTCAGCGGTATCTGGAGCTCTTTCAATAGGAATTGGAAAAACCCAGACATCAGAGTTTTTAGGTGCACTTGGCATTCCTTTTCTCTCTCAAAAGACATTTCATAAATATGAAAAACGTGTCAGTACGCTATGGTCGGAAGCAGCGATGGATAACATGAAAATGGCCGCTGAAGAAGAAAAAGAACTGGCAATTCAAGAGAACAGAATTGATGCAAATGGAATTCCGGAAATTATGGTAACTGCCGATGGAGCCTGGTCAAAACGATCGTATGGTCACAATTATTCTCTCTCTCCGGACTTGCAGCAATCGTCGGCTACAGAACGCGAAAAGTGTTATTTATGGGCGTACGAAATCGATTTTGCTCGGTCTGTGCGTACGCAAAACGCAACAAGAAAGCTCCCAAAGATCATCCCTGCGGTCTAAATTGGGCTGAAAGTCCAGCAGCAATGGAGGCGGACATCCTCGTGGAAGGCTTCTCGACAAGTATTGAAACACATGGCTTGAAGTATTCTTACTTTGTCGGTGACGGCGACAGTAGCGTCTATACAAAACTGTTGACAATTATGCCCTATGCTCCTGATGAGATTAAAAAAATTGAATGTCGAAATCACATCATAAGGAATTTTCAGAAACATTTGAAAGAAGATGTCTATAATTCTAGAGGAGCCGCCAAACTCGGTTCCGCAGAACAAAGACAATTGGTCCAAGGATGCGTGCACCGCTTGGTCAGTGCTATAACTGGTGCAATCAAACATCACAAAAATCTGACTGATAACAACGAAGCGGAAAGAATCAGCGGATTGCGTACTGACATTTTGAACTGTGCCAGACATGTGTTCGGCGATCATGCGAGGTGTTCAATAATCGGTAATTATTTTTGTAAAAACCAAAGTGAAAGTGATTTCAATTACTGTCCTGATCTCGAAAAAACTGGAATTTTTCAGGCTATAATGAAAATACTGAATAGAGTGAAGGACCATGCAGAAAGTCTACTGCATGATTTGGACAGTAACCGTGTAGAACATTATAACGCCCGAGTTTCCAAATTCATTTGCGGTAAAAGAATCGATTTCAGCTTGAAGAACAGTTTCGAAACCAGAGCACTAGGTGCAGTAATCGTTCACAACAGTGGTCAATTGCATTCACAAATAAGTGAGAAACTCCCGCGAAAATCTCCAAACAAACTAATTGTGCAAATGGAAGCTCAGCGAGCACATCAAAATGCAACTGCTAGAAAGCGGCTATTTAGCGAACATGAGCATAAATTAAGTAGAAAGAAAATCGCTCGTGGTTACGAATACGAAAGCAATGGCTTTGCATCTGTCACGGAAGAGGCAAAATTGAGCTTTTTGGAGACGTTGTCCTTGGATGATGATCAAATTAAAGTCCTCGAATCCTCAACCGTTGAACAAAGTAATTCCCTATTGTGGCACGAAGAGAGAAGAAAGAGGCTGACGGCATCAAACTTCGGACTTGTATGTAAAGTGAGAAAAAGAACGAATAAGGATACTGTAGCCAGCAGGCTGGTGAATAATACAACTAGTTCACTCCCGGCTCTGGTATGGGGCAGAGAGAAGGAAAAAATAGCTGTAAAGATATTGTAAGAAGAATTGTCAATTACAATTAGAGGCTGTGGTCTTTTTGTGGATAAAGTTTATCCATTCTTGGGTGCTTCGCCCGATGGTCTCGTAGACAATGACTACATTGTTGAAATTAAGTGCCCGAGCTCTGCGCGTCATTTCAGAACAATTAAAGATGCTATCCGTGAAAAAAAATGCGACCATTTGAAACTAGTTGATGATCAAATTACTGTGAACAGACGACATTCATACTTCTATCAAGTTCAAGGTCAACTGAGGGTTACAGGGAGAAGGAAGTGCATATTCGTGACGTGGATCCCCGATGATATGCATATTGAACATATTGAAATAGAAAAAAAGTTTTGGCATGAACGCATGGAAGAGCCTCTTAAATCATTTTACTTGCAAAATCTGTTACCTCGTATCGTCAATAGCAGGTGAAAATTAAAGAGCTGGCATACGCGTTGTGTGTTTTGTTCAGCATCAACTGAATGTTCTCATGTAAATAGTCTAAATAAGAAATTGTCCTTTGTTAATATGTGATACTAGCTTCACTTCTATCAGTTGCGCATTCATTGCATGAATTACTCATGAAGAAAATGCACCTCAATATTGGCATGACATATAATCGCATCAAAAATAACGATCTGATGTAGTAAGCAATTCCACTGTTGCTTTTATAGTAGGTAGGTGAGGGAACGAAGTGACACACCACACTCAGACACTGCCATCGGCCTACACCAGTAAATCACTCCTCAACCCTCACCTATACCCCACTCATCCGTTACACCGTTGTCCTCAGTTACACAATACTGCTGTTGTCTCGAGTCTATACATGCAGTTCTGCTTTGGTAGTGTAGCGCGGACTTCGAAAGTCCGTGAATGCAGACTTTCTTGAAACTTGGCGTTTCAAGAGGGACCTCCCTCTTCCCGCACAGTTTGGCGGCAAAGAATTCGGGGGAGGGGCGGGGAAAGCGATTTATTGATGAACGAATTAATTGTTAAAGTAATTGTGCTGGATATTATACCTATGGGTGTGACATAATATTTACGTCATGCAGGTCTTTTATTGGCATGTGTGTACAGGGAATATATACGCATATACTCTGACATTATGGGGATGAGGGTGGAAGGGTTTGTGTGTGCGTGTGAACACATCGTACAAGCGTCTGCGGCATTAGGGGTGATGGTTTCAAGCTGGAGAAGATAGCAAGTCGTGAACAATATTCAGCCTTGCATAAATCATTCATAACAAACTTTGCATAAATCAACTTTATAAATAAATCATTAACTTAGCATAGATCATTCATAACAAAGAATGACTGGTTTTAAAAATATATGGAGCGATCTAAATGGTGCTGTTGTTTATGAATTCACTGGAACAGATTCAAAAAAAGTTGAAAATTCCATTATAAATTAGTTAGCACTGCTATGTTACATTCTCCATTACTGAATAGAGAATGAAAACTACAACGAAAGCATGAATGAAAACATATCACGAAGAAATGAATGTCAAACAATTTTGCACAGTTCGTTAAAGAATTCTTTAGCCTTCCTAGCGAGTGCATGCGTGAGTGCATGTTTAGATTTAAATGCGTTAGAGGGGGTATTTGTAAAAATCTCCCCCCAACCGCTCCCTCCTCCCTAAGTCCCCCCGCTTCCCCATCGTTGAGTTCCTCTCAAGTCTAAACCAACCAGCCGCGTGAGGAGATGCAAAGAGTGGAAGCTGGCTTTCCACTGAATAGGCGTGAACTGCGTACTCATTTTTACAGGAATTTGATAGCCGACAATATTCACAACAAATTGCTTTGTGTGTCATAAAATTAAATAATGAAAGCAATCAAAGCTTTAATTCAAATAATAATTGCCATGACACATTTTTGCACATTACTGTTGATGCTTCGTGACTTATATGCATTTTTATTGACATAAAATTATAGTATTTATGCTCGAGCGATCTTTACACGTGCTTATATGAAACAGCCTAAATTAACTTGGTTGTGCTATCACGACACAGCATTACCGTAAATTATGAACGCGTATTGTCAATAAAGGTGATTAGTAAGAAAACAACAAATTTGATAATAGAGTAAAATTTCGTATAATAATTAGTAGTATGTCGCTCGCTGATTAAAAATGTCGAGAAGGGGAAGCGAAGGAGGGCAAGTGTGCAGCCAGACGTACGATGTGGCAGACGTTAGACGGCAGAGCCTGGCCGAGAAATTTTAACCGCGTGAGGCCGTTGGGCTCGATGCTGCGTTCACCGACCGCTCCACGGGACTCTTAAGATGAGTATAAGCACCGGATAATGCCATAATTGGCCGCTTTGCGTCAGACGTTCCTTTTTAGTGTGTCCAGCCTTCTAATTAATCCCATAGAGTTTACTGGAGGACTCTAAAACCTGCCTCCGTTTGGGGGGCTGTTACGAAATCATTTTTCGACGTAGAGGGATGATTCTGGTACCGTTGGATGCGTCAAAAAGTAAGCTTTAAGATGAGCACAAAAACCGGAAAACGCCATAATTGAAAATTTTAGGGTAGACGGTCCCCTAAGTCATAAGATGGAACCTTATGAGAATTGACTTTACCAATTTGTTGAGCTTACGTTGTACTTAGGTGGTAATATTATTAAGTATAAGACGAAAATAATTTTCTGATATAAAAATTCTCAATTTTTTATTTTACTATATTTTAGAACCAAAGTCTTCTTGGAGGCATGAAAGCATGATTAAAGGGTGAAAAAGGAGGAAAATATTCGTTAAAGAGTACGTGAAAGCAAGAAACTTCAATGCCTGTATGTAATCCGCTTTTTCAGCTCTGCCAGAATAGGCAAGTCATTCATTTCACTCACAATTCTAAATTTTAAACGCGACTTCCCTATTACGAAGGACGTACTTCATTATGTGGGGTTCAATGCAATTCAATTCAGACTGCAAGATTACTCTTTTAAGATTACCTACTCTCAATCAACAAATTGAATGAAGGTAATGTTAAAAAAAAGCATTCGCAGAGACTTATTTTCGTGAGAATAAATTTTGAATTGAACGATATTATTTATATTTTAATTGCGTTTGTTTAGGATTGGAATGAATTTTTTTGCACTTGCAGAATTTGATTACAACGAACGGAGAAAACATTACTCGTAATGTGTTACGGCACAAAAGCATTCATTATAGCAACATTTAATTTAACGAATAAAATAGGCCATCTGTGGCACAATTCAGTTCAACAATCCGCATCATAACAAAATGACAGCCACAATTACAATAACTATTATTTTGGTAAATGCCATTTCCTTGATTCAGGAATATATTTGTGAGTTTTGACTTTCAACAAATTAAAAGAATTGCAAATTAGATGAATCCAGACTTTTATTTTGTCTGGATTTAGTTGTTATACGGTAATGACATGAAGCGAAACAGAACGAAAACAAAATTCTCCTAAAAATGTCAACATTACGTTTCATCGAAACTTGTGAAATTATAATTCCCATAACAAAAAATCCAGAGAGCATATTTTTTGGTTTTGCGCAATGCAGTTTTGAGAAAGAAAAGAATATAAAATGTATGAGATGTGTCGTTTTTATCATTATTTGAAATGTGTTCGTTTTTCAGTTCGCATTTATGTACTTTCCAGAAATAAGAAGCGAGTGGTATAAATAGATTAAATATCGTTAGATATTTTAACAACCATTTGAAAAATGGTTGTTACAACCAACCCATCATTTACAATTATAACCCACCATTGTTAAAACCAACCCACCCACCAAAACCAACCATTTTACAACCGTTCATATTGAAAACTACGCAAGCTAGAAAATACAACGCATTATAGCATAAATAAATAATCTCAAGAAACGCTTATCACGTGCTGCACGTTCACTGAATACACTGCCAACGTGCACTGAACCTCATGCTGCATGGCGATAAGAAGTTTTAATTTGATCGTAGACTTAATACCGTCGGATTCCTGGAGTCATGATAAGGATGATGTGATAACCAGTTAAATGATTACACTTTCCCTTTACACTCAATTTACTGAGACGCAACATATCTTAGCTACCTGACTAATGCTTCAATTTTCCTGCTTAACAGTAGACTGGTATTTATGTCTATTTTATAATGTATTACTGAAGTAAGAAACTGTTCTTAAAAATATAGCTGAACGTTCTTCGGTTCACAATTCCATTGAACGTTCTTCATTTCATAAGTGTTATCATACATATCTGGTTGCGCTGCGTAGCTCTTTTGCCGGGTGCAAGCTGATTTTCTTGAGATTCTACGTAGTTAGTTTGTATTTTTACCGAATTGATTATACGTCCATATTTTGTAAAATTCAATAACCGTCGTACAAAAGGTGCGAGTTCACCATTTATTTTCGAGGATGACCAAAATTTTTTCTTAATTGTTTGGCTCTACCCTATACTAATAGTGTAAAGATTACATGGCTTTAATTGCGTTGACGTTACAAGATAAACTCTCTCATGATCATTAATTTATACCTCGATTTAATCAGATCGATTCCTCCACTATTTTTCATTTATGCTGGATTGCCATACTTACCACTCAAATCAAGCTCACCTTCACAATTTAATTTTGTTTGAACTATTGCAGGTATTGCAGGTCTTCGAGACGTTTTAAGAATTAGTAATAAAGCGGAGCATTGAGTTCATCTCACGTCTATACCACGCATTAGCTCGTTCTGTGTTGCGCTCATACAAGACAATTTAAAAACGCTAGTAAGATCCCGCATGAATGTGATGTGCTTCTGATTATTTTTAATCTATATGTATTTTGAATGCATCGTTTGTTATATTCATATAGAGATTCTCCTAAAAATTCAAGAATAATATGTCGTAAACCAACTCATTTTCTATTAAAGCAAAGATAAGATAAAGCACTACTCGTACTCCTGAGATTACTTACAGTGGCTATAGACTTCCTGCTGATTCTGGTATCAATGGTGAGAGAGTATGAGACGACCTCGTTGTAAATTAGTGGGACGAGCAACGGAAATCGAAGTTCTCGTCACCGGATTGTGCGCCACATGTCGCTCCTAAAGATTAAGTAGAATTGTTTTTGTATGATTGAACTTTTTGTTTCTGGGGTTCACAAAAGATAAACTTCTTTAACGTTCTCGAAAATACGCATATATTTTTTCACGTTCTGCTCCTGCTTTGGAGTGTGGAGCTACCACTCGCGGAATTATTACGAACTTAATTATTTCATATCAGTATTTTAAAGTACAATCATCAGTGTGAGTCTGAATGATATCAACTTAGCATTAGCTCTCTTCTCAGTCACGCATTACACCACGGAACAAATACAACAATCTAAACAGATATATGAGTAAGGAATCTTATCTAAATGCAATCAATATAGCATTATGTCACTTCTCAGTCACGCATTGCCACCACAGAAGAGATATTAATAGCAAATAAGAATCATCGCTCAAGTCAGATGTACAATTATCAGGTTCACGTGATGGCAACCAAATAAAAGACTGGCCATAATTACTCCTGTTTCATGCAAAAATAACTCACAAAATAATAATAAAAAATTATCAATTGTGTCCATTGCAATGTTGGCGATGTATGTCCTTAGTTGTTGAATTATGCAGAGTTTTTTTACATGGAAGATCTCCGAAAAGGCACTCATCACGTTTGAATGTCAATCTTCAATTACTCTCAGATAAACATTCTCATATACATTTCATTTCGAGTGGGACTTAAATTTTTCTTTTTGGGCTCAATCCTCTAAGAAACGTGGAATCTGTTCCAGGTTATGGGCTAATTCTAATAATTTACATGAAACAATGTTTCAATCAATCTGTTGTAAAATTATAAGATTAACTACCATCAGTCATTATGTTAATTCAAGCAATTGCGATGTAAACTGCGTGAAAAAAAAACATAACTTTTCAATCAATAGGCACGAGTGTATAGGTCTTAGTACTTCGAAATGATTTAGCGACAACGACCAAAGGTACCCGAGCAAAACAATTTTCAACATTCACCAGCAGTCAGAATACTCACACATTGCTCAAAACCAAATATTCTCCAATGTGCACAAGCACTCAACGATCAGCAATTTTCAATATGCAATAGTATTCAACGATCAGCATTCTCCAATATGGAATAGCACACAACGATCAACATTCTCCAATATTCTACACCTCTCAATATTATCCCACATTATCCAATATCCATGTACGAAATATTCCAACACATTCACCCGTACTAAACATTCATACCTATTGCGGGTACCAAACATTTTCCACATACGACAGAGCAAAACATTCTCTCTCCTTAACCAGTATTAAACATTCTCTAATATTCGCCATCACTAAACAATAACAATCACATATACTGTTAAGCACTTGGCGGGAAAAAATCACTATTTGCAAACAACAGCCTAGTATATTTAGTATCTCCAGGGCTCAATTATAACCATTTTAATATAGCGCAAATTCAATACGATAGCTTATTCCTGTGTTTCCAGGTACGAAGCACATAAAATGTAATTAGTTGTTCGCGGTAATGTAATTCAGAGTGAGATGACGCTCGAGTGCATTCACATCCACTGTTATTTGCTAAGGACTAGTGACTTGTCTTACGACAAGTCACTCGTATGTACGGTTTTGGTAATCTTGGTACTTGTTTGGGACGTAGCAGTCCCAGGCCACGATGGATCGCCGCCTCTGATTATCGTTCATCCGCCCTCATTTGGGCCACCTGATGCACGGTGCTGTTGCTTGTTTCTCGCCGCTGGTAGTGTTGCAGGGGAGGTCGATCTGGGATTGTGCCAGGAAAACGTCCAGTTGTCTCTTGAAGGTCTCCAGGGTGAACTCCCCCTCTTTTTAATCCTTTGGTAGGGCGTTGAACAGCCTTGGCCCTGCCACGGAAATTGATCTTTCCCGCAGGGGTTGAAATCTGACAATCGATCTGTTACGTAATGGGGGGATCTTGCAAAGTCTCCCCCTTCTCTCGTTGTGATGTCTCAATACTGAAGGTATCGCTCTCGAAGTTCGGCACCATTCCGGTTATCATTTTCCATGTGTACAGAATGACATACCTCTCCCGTCTTTTCTGCAGTGAATACAGGCCCAGACGCCTCAACCTCTCTCAGTAGTTCAACTCTTCCATCCCTCTGATCCTGGAAGCGAAGGTTCGCTGGACACCTTCCAGTTGCCGACCTGCGCCGAGTGTGAACGGTTTCCAGAGCTGGCAGCAGTATTCAAGAATTGGTATTACAAGGGTTCTAAAGAGTGTGATCATCGGTTCCGCTCCTCTTGTTCTGAACGTCCGCCAGATCCACCCCATCTGTCGCCTACCACTTGCGGTTATTGCCGTTACGTGATCACCAAAATTGACCTGAGTATTCATTAACACTCCTAGATCACGAACAAGTCGCTTCTCTTCGATTTCCGAGTTGTCAGGTGCTAGGTAGAGGTGCTCCATACCAGCTCTTCCGCTAACTCTGTATCTCAGAACCTCAAACTTGGTCCCGTTGAACTGCATGTTGTTCACTTGGGCCCAGTCATATATTGCAGAGAGGTCTTTTTGCAACCTCTCGCAGCCCCTCCTGTCCGTTATGGTCATTAGTATCCTGGTGTCGTCCGCGAATGACGATGCACTGGCGCGGTTCACAGCCACATCTATGTCGGCTGTGTGAATGAGGAAGAGGATTGGGCCGAGTACCGTTCACCGTGGTACTCCACTCTTCACCCTAGCCTCGCTCGATCTCGAGCCTCCGACAACGAAAGCTTGTAATCTTTCTGTTAGGAAGCTGTGGATCCATGCCAGCTATTCACCTCCGACTCCCAGGAGTCTTAATTTTCTGAAGAGCACTCCATGGTCAACTTTGTCAAACGCCTTCGCGAAGTCCAAATACACCACGTCCACCCCGGCCCCCTCCTCCAGCATGGCCAGGATTTGGTGGTGATGCTCCAGTAACTGAGACAAACAGGAACGATTTCGTCTAAAACCGTGTTGCCCTATGTTGAAAAGGTCAGCGTCTTCCATGTACTGCACCAACCTTCCGGCAACAACTTTCTCAAATGTTTTGATTACGTGTGATGTTAATGTAACCGGCCTGTAATTTTGGGGTTTGTCTCTTGCACCTCCTTTGTAGATAGGGGTAATTAGCCCTAATTTTAGGTCACTTGGAACAATTTCTTCCCTCAATGATGTTTTCCAGAGCAAATTCTGAGGGACCATTGGTGCACCGACACATTTTTTCAGTAATATTGCAGGGACCCCATCTGGCCCGGGAGCCGAATACGTAGATAATTCTTGGATACTCCTCTCTAGATCCGGTGTTTCAAACTCAATGTTCATCAGCTCCCGCTCCCCTGGAAGTTCTTGAATGATTCCAATTTCGTTCTCCTGTCTTGAGTATCGGGGTTTGCTGAATACTTCTTCAAATTGAGCTCCCAGAAGTTCGCACATGCACTGGTCGTCTCCAACAAGGACAACTCGGCCTCGTGTGAGTCCTGCAACTGTCGTTCAGTTTCCTTAATTTTAACCTTTAAATGTTCCAGCCTCCGCCTCTCTATATTCCTGGAGGCGGTCGTTATCTGGTTGTTCAAGCTCGCACGTTTTCTCATGAGGATCCGTCTGTCCCTCGGAAATATGTGGCGTTTGGGGGTCGTTTTTCCCGTCGTGTGACGCACGCATACCTGCAGTAATACTCCGCACAGTTTTTTGTACATTGTTTCGGTATTTAATTCCAGAAACTCAGATCTCCAGTCAATTTCGAAGAATTCGTTCCCAATAGCCTCCCAGTCTGTTCTTCGATGATGAAAATTTAGCCCAGCTAGCCCCTCTCGAGGTGTAGGTCTTGGCTGGGTTCCCTCTCAATTGTCGTCCTTACCACCACTAGTCGATGGTCAGACAGTGTGGTCTTCTCAACACGAATATCAGCAACCAGTTCTTCATTGCTGGTGAAGAATAGATCCAGTATATTATATTCTCTTGTTGGCACCAGAACCTGCGGGCTTAGCAAGAGCTCCCTAGCGAATCGAAGTAGTTGTGTTGCCTGGTTTCTGGTTTGATTTCTGCGCCGTTCTACACAGTCCAAGTTTGGCCATCGTATGTGTGGTAAGTTAAAATGTAACGCAGCCACAATATTTGGGGAAGGTTCACCTAAGTTGGCACCTCTGTTTCTATTATATCGAGAGTTTCATTGAATTTTTCAGGCGGGCAGTCAGGCAGTCGGTATGTGATAGCTATGCATAGATGGAGATGGGGGATGTATATTATAACATGATCGACATATCGAACTGATCGAACTGATTTGCACGAGCCTATAAAATTATTCATACAGTGGTTGTGAAGAAGAATAGATCAAATATAGACCAGTTGGAACTAGTGACCTTCCTAACATTGTCTTGTTCAATGGAAAGTTCTGAAATTTATTCTCTAATAATATGCAATTCATCGAAAATCACCCAATTCACAATACTTCGATTTCACTCTGCTACCAAAACCAATCCCAGTTAAAATTTAGGGCAGGGAATAGAGCAGGCCGTCGCCGGCTGCAGAGCCGACGTAGGGACGCGACAGAGCCGCGATAGAGCAGAAATGTCCGCATTAGAGACGATATCGCCAGCCGTGTTGCAGCGCTAATTCACCTCTGAGTACCTGCCTAGGTGTGCTCTGTCCTGCCGACACGCAGCCCTCACTGAGCACCGCCTGCTCAAACCAGCCCAACACCTGCTCTGGGGCGGCTCTGGCAGTGTATGCGCAGTTACGCGTTACCGTTTGTCAACGATTTAAAAATTTTTTCCTTCTCTCTCTGAGATCACTGTATTGGCATTGGTTTTTTACATTCATATCGTATTGACATTAACAACGGTATTTAGAAACTAACACATTCAATTATCGAGGAAATATACACATCAAACTACTCACCGCTATGAACTATCTGAAAACGTCGACGGCAGCTCCGAGAATCGAACGCAGATCCTCCGCGTCGTGGCCCACACCTGTATCACCTTGGCCACGCGAACACCTTACCAGTATAGGCTCTATGAACTACTTAACTATAATACGGATGCCACATTACGTTTACGGCATTACGTTCAATTATCCTTCGTTGAACTTGATAGATATTATTCATAATGCACTAATTTCAAGAAATGAACAAAGTAGCCATTCGTATGATCCCGTCAGTTAGTACCATATCTTCGATGAAAACGTTTCGGAGACCAGCACCAAAAAGCAGGGAAATTCGATCAATTTATAAACTGATGATGGTGCTGGCTTACACATTTTCATTGAAAAAATAGTGAATTTCCTTGGTATTTTCTTTGCTCTAACATTTACTGTTATAAACGCGTTTTCTGTAAATCCAAGTTAGAAAACTTTCTCATGATAAACTGATTGATATCTCGCTTTGGCAACGCGTGAATGACCGTAAATGTTTCTGTTTGCGTGTTAAAACTGGAAGAGCATATAAAATTCTTACGTAATTCAAAGTATTATAATACTGACGTGAAATAAATATCATAACTGGCACCAGAAATTGACGCAAAATAACGTACTATGCGAATGAACTAGATGAAGAATGAAGTTCATTCTCCCGCCACTAGATGCTTCCAACCCCTCCTCCCTCTCTCAATGCCCCCCCATGCACGGCCTGCTTAGCTGCTCTGTTCAGCTCCCTGCCGGGCAATCCAAGTACCAGCGCTAAAACAGCGCAGAGTTCCGTCCCTGCCTAGCTGCTAGAATTTTGTCTCTATATCAGCCATGGCGCAGCGCAGTTTTAGGGATAGATGGCCGGTTATAGTTTCACGGCTCCATCCTGCTAAAGCGCGACCAGCCCGGCTAAACCCGGCGCCGGTCTCGGCTCCAAATTTTAACTGGGATGATACAACGAAAAACAAGCATATAATTACAAAGAACCAGCAACTTGAATACTTACGGAGTTGAATCTAGGATTTTTATCCTTGTTTGTACGCGTTTCTCTTGCAGCGGCACGGTCACTGCTTGACACTGGTGAAGACTAAACCCAATCATGCAGTTGAACTTGAGTGAACTGGCATTTCCACCATGGATCCAGCATTCTCGAGGAATTAGAAATTAAAACCTAAAGTAAATGGACACGAGCAGCTAAAATATCATGATCATGTCAGCATACACCTCGAGTTAAAAATTTCCATTACTGCCAGTTCCGGAATCTTCTAAGCAAAGTAGAATGCCTGCATCATGGTGCCACAATATTCCCGTAAAGGCCGGTCCACACGATCAGTTTTACACAACGATTTGTCTGCGCAGTTCTAATCGTTGCAGTTAAAACGTTGCGTGTGGACTGGAAACCTGCTCAGTTTTGAAACCGCCGGGGAAACTGCGCAGTTGCATCGAAATCTGAGCTACAAAGCATAGACTTCGATGAACTGCGCAGACAAGTCGGAACGTGTGGACGGTAGCACAGTTTTCCGATTCAATTTTCGCTCAGTTTCAATGATTCTGACGACAATAGGGGACCTTCGGTAATGTTCTCGGGAATTTATTGCTCTTCTATACGAAAGTTTGTCCTGCATTTGGCGAATAAAATTCAAGGATTATAGTAACAGGAACAAAAAAGGTGGAGACATACAAGGGCTTAGTAGAAAAATGCAAAGAAATCGTTGAAAGCGCAAAAAGAGAAACAGCTGTAAAACAATTTGAGGAGCATTTACCGTAAATAATTGGGAATAAATAAAAAAAAATCGATTCCATCTGGACCTGGAGAAGAAGACAACTGCAAGTCATCTCTCTTGTATTTTGATTACTCACATTCCCTGAATGATCCAATCTCTTTTTAACAAGGCACAATGCCAAAATTTATCAAAATACTGCCTTCTCCATGGCACGTCTCGGACAAATTTACGGCCGGACTCGCGGCCGGTCTCCCAAATTCGATGAGCATGGAATATCTCCCAAAGTAATGAACGTAGCCCGATACAACGTGGTACACGTATACATTAGGACTTAACGGTGATGTTTAGCACATGACAATTTTTTTCGACTTTGCCTTCGCTTGCGAGTTATACGGCTTTATTTAATCTAAAAAATTATCGCGAGCTAAACATCGCCGTTGGGAGGTTAGGTTTATATATTCAATATTTCGTTCAAATCTGTACAGTAGTTAAGAAGAAATGTCATGCTCACTGCAAATTTCGGCACGTATCGTCTTATAACTCACGAATGAAGGTGAAATTCTAAAATATGGTTCGATTCAGTGAATTTGGGGAGACCGGCCGCAAATTTGTCCGAGACGTCTCCATGGCGAGATCGCGCAAAACTGAGCAAACTACACAGATAAGTCGGCACCGTGTGGACGCTCTAAAAATTGCAACGATTTCATTCCGACTTAAAACTGCGCAGACTAATCGTTGTGTAAAACTGAGCATATGGACCGGCCTTAATGCTGGTATCGGTGTCGTGTTTCTCAATGAACTCCACATGCTGAACCATTGTACAGGAAAACGAATAAACTTCTATTTTCTAATAATGTTCAGCTTTAAAATCTACTATTTTCAAGTCTAATACTTCACAAGCTCACTTTTCCCACTACGATTACAGAATTGAAAGAGCAGCGTTCGCCGTTTTACGTGTGATCGTCGTCAAAACCACTAGCAAACTAACGCCGGCCGAGCCGTGGGCGGCGGCATGGCAAAAGAAACGTGTACCGTCTTGTGCGCTACTTACTCACTCCCTCAAGCTGCATCACGTTAAACAGGAATAATATTGAAAATTTAAACATTTGACGAGGCTAGCAACAAATTTTACCCTGCAAACATGATAAAGTAATTATGAGGAACAAGAACCGCAAAGCATTTACCAGGTTTTGTCACCGAGGTTGTTTAAACTAATGACTAAAATTTCCTTTAATTCGTCCAAAAAGTTGTTAGGTGCCTGAGCAGTTATGGACGTAATGTGTGACACTCACACCCAGTAACGCCAAATAACCGCCAATGAGTAAAACGATCATAATTCACTGAATGAATTATGTGAACCGCGTCGAAATACGATGCAATTGTGAACCTACTTTGAAAATATTGAAATTTTGTAGACCTTGTTTGAATAATCGTAAGTATGTACATACATTGTTCAAGCCTGTTATCAGGCATTTCACTCTCATCAAAATATCGAGCAGTTTCATACCAAATCATAGCGACCTGAACATTTAATGAAATACTTGTAGGCCCTGAATGCAAAACCGAACGTTCATCTGTTGTCTTTTCTGCCAATTAACAGCTTACATATTAGTTATTTATATTATGACAACAGCATTACAAGCATTATTTTTTTAATGCCAAGTACTTATCAAGTATTTTTCCGCTCTTGCACCCCTTCCCTATCGAAATTCGAAGACCTGTCAGCCGCTGGCACACGGACGCCCCAAGTTCTTATGGCCGGGTAAATTAGAAGCTCTATGTCCGCATTAGGTTCCGGTTGCCGTAGCGAAATAAGCGCCGAAATGGAATCTTGTGAAATTACTCGTCGAGCTTGGGGCGATCGTGGGG